>NC_048593.1:39441311-39498811 GCF_013265735.2 Oncorhynchus mykiss
ACTAACACCATGAGGACATTGTGGAGAGGAATGCAGAGCCCAAGGCCCTTTCCCATAGGGGTGTGTGTGTTTACAGACTGCAGAGGAATCTGCAGTGAGGTTCCGCGCCGTCACGGAAATTCAATTAGCAGAATTAAAAAAAAATCCCCATAAAAGGGGATTAAGGTTTAAGGTTCTACTCACTCTTCTCGTCGTCATAGGAACCGCCTGAGCTGTTACTGTAGCGAGACTCCAGTCTGTTGTGAGCCTTGGACCTGAGAACACACACACAGTGAGGGTAGGCGTTTACATTTAAAGTGTCATCACATTGATTTCTGAATAATAAAGTTATTTGAAAAATGATTGTATAAAATATCTACCCAAAGGGTGCGGTGATGGGGACCCACCTCTCCTCGTTCTCTCTGGCCAGCTTGGACTCCTCTGTCTCTGGGAAGTTCTCCTGTCCTGCCACTACTGTGTTACTGCTGGACGTAGTGCCTGGACAACACACAACAACATAAATGCATAAACAACAACAACAACATTAGAATAAATACAACAACAGTACACGCGGAAGTTCTCCTGTCCTGCCTGAACAACAAACAACAGAAATATATAAACAACAACATAAATACATAAACAACAACAACATAAATACATAAACAATATGAATACATAAACAACAACAACAACAACATAAATACATAAACAACATGAATACATAAACAACAACAGCATAAATACATAAACAACAACAACAACAACATAAATACATAAACAACAACAACAACATAAATACATAAACAACAACAACAACATAAATACATAAACAACAACAAAATAAATACATAAACAACAACAACATAAATACATAAACAACAACAACCTAAACAAATACATACAGTAAAGAGTTGTGTAAAGCAACAACAACAACAACACCGGAGAGAAAATGTCATATCTGACGTCATGACACATTTCTACCAGGGGAAATTAGAGGGAGGCGCTTATTCTACATTTCATAGAAGAGGTGGTGTATTCAAGCAAAAGATGTGACATTTTAAAAATAGCACAAACGGACGAGCATTCCTATTGGATCCCAAATTCAGACGGATTCCTCCGTTTCAAAACGTTTATTCCATTGTTTTGAACGTTTGTTTTTTAGGACTGATGCCCAGCTGAGCATTCTGAGCAGCTGAGCATTCTACTCAATGCTGGTGCTGATGAAGATTTCATCTAAAGTACATTACTGTGGCTTGGAAACACACTGACATTCAAGACGAAGCGAATACTTTGTAGGACAAGCTTTTGACATCATTTTGATGCCACCAGATTGATTTTAGATGCAGTATAACGTTAGGTAGCTAACGTTAGCATTGTAAGCTATTTCTGACTAAATTTGCCAAATCACCAGATTGATTTTAGATGCAGTATAACGTTAGGTAGCTAACGTTAGCATTGTAAGCTATTTCTGACTAAATTTGCTAGCTCATAGCAACATTGCCATCTCTCTAAAGTAAACCTGACGACATCATAACGATGGCAAAGTTGTTTTCAACTAATTGTACGTCTACTTTAACAATGTCATCGTATTTCAATGCCACTATAGTATAATTCTGACAAAACAGCCATTAGTCCCCATTCAGAAAGGCTGAGCACTAACCATCAGTCGGATATCAATATTCTGTGGCATCTTTAGAGCCGAGTGACAGAGGTGCAACCCATTCATTAAATTACTAGAGGGGCTATGTCATAAACCCTTAAAGTTCCAGAATGGGGTGAAAATGGGAGCCATATTGGTCAGGGAGAAATCCAAACCAGTCTAATTGGAATGAATGGCTGTAGAGGCATAATCATTTTACCGATGCAGGAAAATAAAAGTAAGGCGTGTGATATATCAGAAATTGTGTAATATAATTATTGTCAACCTAAAATGTTGTCATATAATTATAAATACAGTTTTTACGGGTTTTATACACATTTGAGACCATAAATATCTCAAAAACAATGAAATATTGGAAAGCTGAGACAGTATGATACAATAGCTATTATACAGCATGGAAAGCTATTATACAGTATGATACAATAGCTATTATACAGTATGGAAAGCTGTTATACAGTATGGAAAGCTATTATACAGTATGGAAAGCTATTATACAGTATGGAAAGCTATTATACAGTATGGAAAGCTATTTTACAGTATGGAAAGCTATTATACAGTATGGAAAGCTATTATACAGTATGGAAAGCTATTATACAGTATGGAAAGCTATTATACAGTATGGAAAGCTATTATACAGTATGGAAAGCTATTATACAGTATGGAAAGCTATTATACAGTATGATACAATAGCAGTACTTGTTGCATTGACAACTTGTCTAAGTCCCATCATGCACTGATGTCAGCCCGTATCTGGCTGTGGATTGGCTGCCTTGTCTGAATGGAATGTTGGCATATTGGCAGTTAATTTGAAACATGTATGGAATCATTCCTCTAAAACGGTCTGGCTAGCCATTTAACAAACACACAGCGCAGATAAACTCCTTCCATCTTCAAGAAATCATTATTTTACACAATATCTTATCAAAGAACTGGCAGACCATGGTTGTCCAACTCCCCTGATGAAATTAGCTGACATTTATCCCATCATGAGAAGATGAATGTCCATTCTGGTATTCTAATTCCTAATTCTATAGATGCGGATGTCAACACATGTTCATGTCATCACCTGCATTACAGTTCAAAACGACTCCCACCTCCACTGATTTCTGTATACTAGCTGTGCTACCCAGCTTTATACCAACGGGAGGTAACCTTTGGCTGTCACTTCTTCTAAATCTGAAAAGGGACAACTTCTAAATGTCACGCAGCGAAAAACAGCCAAATATATCAACATCGGACTAAAGTAACCACATTGTCGGGTTTTGCCGAATGTCCATTTTGTTAGATCAGATATGTTGATTGTGCGTCAGTCTGGTATACGAACTGGGTTGCAGTAACTCCTTTACCGCATCTATTCTCACTGAAAATGACCCCTGCTTCCTGGTTCTGTGACGCACACCTGGCCCCAGCCAATGAGCAACCTCCCGTCTCACCTGAGTGGTGAGCAGACATCTTGTTACTGGCTGCGAAGCGGTAGAAGGGCGGGTTATCACAGTGCAGAACCACGGGGTTGACTGGGTCTGTCTGCTGCAGCTCAAACAACAGCTCCTCCATGGTCTGAATGGTGTTGTTACGACACAGGTAGATCACCACCTTCTTGATCTGAAACACACACACACACACACACACACACAATACACACACACAATACACACACACACACAATACACACACACACACACACACAATACACACACACACACAATACACAACACAACACACACACAATACACACACACACACACACAATAAATACACACACACACACAATACACACACACACACACGCAATACACACACACACAATACACACAACACACACACACAATACACACACACACGCAATACACAAACACACAATACACACACACACACAATACACACATACAATACACACACACACACACACACAATACGCACAATACACACACACACACACACACACACACACACACACACAGGTTAGCACAGTCTTTACACGATAAACTAAGACATCGGTATCACTGCTGACCCCACATTCGGATGAGGAACTGGAGAACAAGATACAGGTTGTTTAAGTGTGTGCGCGTGTGTGTGTGTGTGAGTGTGTGTGTGTGTGTGCTTGTGTGTGTGCATGTGTGTGCGCGTGTGTGTGTGCATGTGTGTGCTTGTGTGTGTGCATGTGTGTGCGCGCGTGTGTGTGTGTGTGTGTGCATGTGTGTGTGTGTGTGTGCGTATGTGCGTGTGTGTATTGTGTGTGCGTACGTGCGTGTGCCTGTGTGTGTGTGTACACTTTACTCACGTAGGGCAGCAGCGTGGTATCAGAGCTGACTCCACAGAGACTGATGAGGAACTGGAGCGCTGTACGCAGGTTGTTACTCCACTTCTCATTGGACACCAGGGCGTTCCACGCGTTCTCCATCTCTGGACCTGGAACCTCGTCTCCATACTGACAGGAGAACCCAGGAGAACCCAGGAGAACAGTCAGGAATAAGTACTAGACCTGTCAAACTCAGGAAACACTTTAATTTAAAGCTTGGGAATTAGTAGAATGATAATATACTGTACAAGTCAAACTCAGACAATAATTTACAGTTATTAGATAGATCAATATCTGGGTAAACAGAATGATACTAACTAATCAATTAAGGAATCAATTAAATAATAAATGAAGAAATCAATTAACTACAAAGCAGAAACATAAATCAGGAGGACTGTTTCCACATAAAAGACAACCCCACAAGGTCACACTCCTAAACCCTGCTGACCTTAGCAGTCATGAACATGAGGTTGTTGAGGACCAGAGAACTGGCCTGGAGGGAGCCCCAGCCGTTCCCCCGGAGCCGAGGGGCGAGACCCAGGGTGTGTGCCCGACCACGGGGCTCCTCTTCTGGGGTACAGGGGCTGGAAGCAGGGGGTAGGAGGCCTGTATCCACCAGCTCTATGTTAGACAGCCAGGGTAGCAGGTAGGACAACATGATCTGTCTGCCGTTAGGATGGGTGGTGGAGAAACGCTGGGACACCTCTGATGGAGGGAGAGAGGATGGGGAGGGAGAGAGACAGGGAGGGAGAGAGAGGGGGAGGGAGAGAGAGGGGGGAGAGGGGAGAGAGGAGGGGGAGGGAGAGAGAGAGAGAGGGAGAGAGAGAGAGAGAGAGGGATGGAGAGAGAGGGAGGGAGAGAGAGGGGGGGAGGGAGAGAGAGAGAGGGGGAGAGAGAGAGAGGAGGGGGAGGGAGAGAGGAGGGGGAGGGAGAGAGAGAGAGGGATGGAGAGAGAGGGAGGGAGAGAGAGGGGGGAGGGGAGAAAGGAGGGGGAGGGAGAGAGAGGAGAGTTGGAGGGAGGGAGGGAGAGAAGGGGAGAGGGTGGAGGAAGAGAGGGGAGAGAGTTGGAGGGAGAGAGAGGGGGAGAGGGGAGGAAGAGAGGGGAGATAGAGGGGGAGAGGGGAGAGAGTTGGAGGGAGGGAGAGAAGGGGAGAAAATAGTTTGAGCAGTCCTTGGTAGAAGAAACTGCACATGAACACCAATTCTCTCTCTCTACACACACGCACTTGTACAGCTAACCTTGTGGGGACACACAATTCAGTCCCATTAAAAATCCTATTACCTTAACCCTAAACTTAACCCTTGCTCCTAACCATAACGCTTAACATAATTCTAACACTAACACTAATCCTAACCTTAATTCTAACACTAACACTAATCCTAACCTTAATTCTAACACTAATCCTAACCTTAATTCTAACACTAACACTAATCCTAACCTTAATTCTAACACTAATCCTAACCTTAATTCTAACACTAACACTAATCCTAACCTTAATTCTAACACTAATCCTGACCTTAATTCTAACACTAACACTAATCCTAACCTTAATTCTAACACTAACACTAATCCTAACCTTAATTCTAACACTAATCCTGACCTTAATTCTAACACTAACACTAATCCTAACCTTAATTCTAACACTAATCCTGACCTTAATTCTAACACTAACACTAATCCTAACCTTAATTCTAACACTAATCCTGACCTTAATTCTAACACTAACACTAATCCTAACCTTAATTCTAACACTAATCCTGACCTTAATTCTAACACTAACACTAATCCTAACCTTAATTCTAACACTAACACTAATCCTAACCTTAATTCTAACACTAATCCTGACCTTAATTCTAACACTAACACTAATCCTAACCTTAATTCTAACACTAATCCTAACCTTAATTCTAACACTAACACTAATCCTAACCTTAATTCTAACACTAATCCTGACCTTAATTCTAACACTAACACTAATCCTAACCTTAATTCTAACACTAATCCTAACCTTAATTCTAACACTAACACTAATCCTAACCTTAATTCTAACACTAATCCTGACCTTAATTCTAACACTAACACTAATCCTAACCTTAATTCTAACACTAACACTAATCCTGACCTTAATTTTAACACTAATCCTAACCTTAATTCTAACCCTAACACTAATCCTAACATTAATTCTAACACCAATTCTAACCTGAACCCTAAACCCCCTAGAAACAGCATTTGACCTCGTGACGACTAACAAAATGTCACACACACACACACACACACACACGTGTAGTAACCTGAGAAGAGAGGCAGAGTGAGCTCGGGATACATGGAGGCCAGCTGTGTAGAGAGTGAGGACAGAGAGACGCTGTAGAGAGGAGGTAGAGGTCCATGGGTCCCATACAGAATGTTACCAGGCTTCTGCTCCACCATGCGCTTAGAGTACACACACAGCTTGGCTTCCAGAACCTGAAACACACACACATCAGACACACACATCAGATACACACACACATCAGATACACACACCTAACACACACACACACACACACACACACACACACACACACACACACACACACACACACACACACACACACACACACACACACACACATCAGATACACACACCTAGCACACACAAATAGATTGGCTTCCAGAATATGTCAATCAAACAAATACATGTGTACTGTATAGTACTGTATAATACATGTGTACTATATAGTACTGTATAATACATGTGTACTGCACAGTACTGTATAATACATGTGTACTGTATAGTACTGTATAATACATGTGTACTGCACAGTACTGTATAATACATGTGTACTATATAGTACTGTATAATACATGTGTACTGCACAGTACTGTATAATACATGTGTACTGTATAGTACTGTATAATTCATGTGTACTGTATAGTACTGTATAATACATGTGTACTGTATAGTACTGTATAATACATGTGTACTATATAGTACTGTATAATACATGGGTACTGTACAGTACTGTATAATACATGTGTACTGTATAGTACTGTATAATACATGTGTACTGTATAGTTCTGTATAATACATGTGTACTGTATAGTTCTGTATAATACATGTGTACTGTATAGTACTGTATAATACATGTGTACTATATAGTACTGTATAATACATGTGTACTGTTTAGTACTGTATAATACATGTGTACTGTATAGTACTGTAAAATCCCTACGAGGAAACATGCTATTTTAGCTTCGGGGTTAGGTTTAGGGTTACAACTAGGATTAGGGTTAGAAATAAGGTTGGGGTTAGGGGTTACGGTCAGGGTTAGGCGTTCAGGTCAGGTTAGGTATAGTTTTAGGGTTAGGGGTTAAGGTTAGGCTTAGGGTTAAATTTAGAGTTATGGTTAGGTTAAGGTTAAGGTTAGATTTAGGGTGAGGGAAAATAGGATTTTGGATGGGAATCAATTATTTGGTCCCCACAAGGGTAGCAATACAAGACTGTGTGTGTGTGTGTGTGTGTGTGTGTCCTACCTGCATCAGCTGCATGGAGATCTCGTATATCTCTCTGCTGGTGTCTGAAGACTTGAACAGCACCAGGTTCAACAGAGTCACAATGTCACATGGGTAGTTCCTGACACCAACAACAATGATACACTGTTGGTGTTGAATGGGTACATTGAGACACGGCATTCTAGGAGCTTTCACACACACACACACACGCAGACACACACACGCAGACACACACACACACACACACACACACACACACACACACACACACACACACACACACACACACACGGGCGCACACACAGACACAGACACACATGCAAACACACACACACACAGACACAGACACGCAGAGACACACACACACACACACACAGACACAGACACGCAGAGACACACACACACACACGCAGACACACACACGCAGACACACACACACACACAGACACACACACACACACAAACACAGAGACACACACACACACACACACAGACACACCCCCTCCCACCCCCACACAGTGCATATCCCGACCTGCTGCCACAGACAGTAGCGATGGCCTTGAAGCATCCTGAGGCCAGTTGGTAGGAGCCAGTGAAGCAACGGTCTACAGCCCAGTTAAACAGGTTCACCTGATCTGGGTTCAGCTCTAACAGCAGAATCACCACCTCACAGCCCAGACGGTGCACCTGGGAGCAGAACGCAGACCATCAGAGAGACAAGGGAAATGTTAGCCAATGAGAGGGAAGAACAAACACAGCCAATCAGAGAGACAAGGGATGGAAAGGTCAGCCAATAAGAGAGCATATCCCACAGATACAGTCAGAGAAGCCCTACAGTCCTAAACTAGAGTAGTGATGACATTTTGACCAAATGGGCAGACTTTCCAATACACCTCGGCGTCACATGTAGAGGTTGGTTGCAGCATATACTGTAACGTCTAGGGTTAGAGGTTAGAACCAGTCATAGAGGTTCATAGAGGTAACCCTTCATAGAGGTAACGTAACACTTCATAGAGTTGACGTAACACTTTATAGAGTTAACGTAACCCTTCATAGACGTAACACTTCATAGGGGTGACGTAACACTTTATAGAGTTAACGTAACCCTTCATAGACGTAACACTTCATAGGGGTGACGTAACACTTCATAGAGGTAACACTTCATAGAGGTGACATAACACTTCATAGAGGTGATGTAACACTTCATAGAGGTAACACTTCATAGAGGTAACACTTCATAGAGGTAACACTTCATAGAGGTAACACTTCATAGAGGTGACGTAACACTTCATAGACGTAACACTTCATAGAGGTGAGGTAACACTTCATAGAGGTGACGTAACACTTCATAGAGGTGACGTAACACTTCATAGAGTTGACGTAACACTTCATAGAGGTGACGTAACACTTCATAGAGGTGACGTAACACTTCATAGACGTAACACTTCATAGAGGTGAAGTAACACTTCATAGAGGTGACGTAACATTTCATAGAGGTGACGTAACACTTCATAGAGGTGACGTAACACTTCATAGACGTAACACTTCATAGAGGTGAGGTAACACTTCATAGAGGTGAAGTAACACTTCATAGAGGTGACGTAACATTTCATAGAGGTGACGTAACACTTCATATAGGTGACGTAACACTTCATAGACGTAACACTTCATAGAGGTGACGTAACACTTCATAGAGGTGAGGTAACACTTCATAGAGGTGAAGTAACACTTCATAGAGGTGAGGTAACACTTCATAGAGGTGAAGTAACACTTCATAGAGGTGACGTAACATTTCATAGAGGTGACGTAACACTTCATAGAGGTGACGTAACACTTCATAGACGTAACACTTCATAGAGGTGACGTAACACTTCATAGAGGTGACATAACCCTTCATATAGGTGACATACCCGTATGTCGTGGCAGGCCAGGATGTTGTCCAGCCATTTGTAGAGATATCCATCAGTAGAGAGACCCACGTTGTCAAACACTGGACCACAACACAGCACCGCGGACATCGCCTTGGGAGAAACCATGGAATATGTATGTATATGTATACTGTACGTCAATGTTTCCTTGTGTGTGTGTGTGTGTGTGTGTGTGTGTGTGTGTGTGTGTGTGTGTGTGTGTGTGTGTGTACCGTACCTTCAGAGAACAATACTGGTATCTGGTGTGTGTGTGTGTGTATGTTTGTGTGTGTGTGTGTGTGTATGTTTGTGTGTGTGTGTACCTTCAGAGAACAGTACTGGTATCTGGTGTGTGTGTGTGTGTGTGTGTGTGTGTGTGTGTGTACCTTCAGAGAACAGTATTGGTATCTGGTGATCTGGTGGTTGCGGTCGCTGTAGCGGTCGAGGGGCGTGAACATCACGCTGAAGGGGCCAGCCCATTGGCTGAACAGGATGAAGAGGTGGTGCCTCAGAGACTGCTGGGGGAACAGGAAACGCCGGTGGTGGACTGCAGGAGAAGGAGGGGGGGAGGGGGGTTAAAAAGAGAAAGATAAAAAGGTTTTATTATCTATTTAAAACGCTTGACTTCCCCTTTAAACTATGACAGTATTCTGAATGATATCGTATTAATAATAATATACAGAGTTTAGCTGGACTTCCCCTTTAAACTATGACAGTATTCTGAATGATATCGTATTAATAATAATATACAGAGTTTAGCTGGACTTCCCCTTTAAACTATGACAGTATTCTGAATGATATCGTATTAATAATAATATACAGAGTTTAGCTGGACTTCCCCTTTAAACTATGACAGTATTCTGAATGATGTCGTATTAATAATAATATACAGAGTTTAGCTGGACTTCCCCTTTAAACTATGACAGTATTCTGAATGATGTCGTATTAATAATAATATACAGAGTTTAGCTGGACTTCCCCTTTAAACTATGACAGTATTCTGAATGATGTCGTATTAAAAATAGCATTCTACGTGTGGGTGGCCCCGGGTTTCGAACACACAATCCTAGTGTTATAGGCGCCATGCTTACCGTGAGAGAATGATCAAATTAAAGTGAACAATAGGCAAGTAAAGAAATAAAAACAACAGTAAAAAGACCGTGAAAAACAGTAGAGAGGCTACATACAATAGAGAGGCTACATACAGTAGAGAGGCTACATACAGTAGAGAGGCTATATACAGTAGAGAGGCTATATACAGTAGAGAGACTATATACAGTAACGTGTGTAATGTGGTCATCCTGTCTGGGTTGGCGCCCCCCCTTGGGTTGTGCCATGGCGGAGATCTTTGTGGGCTATACTCAGCCTTGTTTCAGGATGGTAAGTTGGTGGTTGAAGATATCCCTCGAGTGGTGTGGGGGCTGTGCTTTGGCAAAGTGGGTGGGGTTATATCCTTCCTGTTTGGCCCTGTCCGGGGGTGTCCTCAGATGGGGCCACAGTGTCTCCTGACCCCTCCTGTCTCAGCCTCCAGTATTTATGCTGCAGTAGTTTATGTGTCGGGGGGCTAGGGTCAGTTTGTTATATCTGGAGTAATTCTCCTGTCCTATTCGGTGTCCTGTGTGAATTTAAGTGTGCTTTCTCTAATTCTCTCTTTCTCTCTGAGGACCTGAGCCCTAGGACCATGCCCCAGGACTACCTGACATGATGACTCCTTGCTGTCCCCAGTCCACCTGGCCGTGCTGCTGCTCCAGTTTCAACTGTTCTGCCTTATTATTATTCGACCATGCTGGTCATTTATGAACATTTGAACATCTTGGCCATGTTCTGTTATAATCTCCACCCGGCACAGCCAGAAGAGGACTGGCCACCCCACATAGCCTGGTTCCTCTCTAGGTTTCTTCCTAGGTTTTGGCCTTTCTAGGGAGTTTTTCCTAGCCACCGTGCTTCTACACCTGCATTGCTTGCTGTTGGGGTTTTAGGCTGGGTTTCTGTACAGCACTTTGAGATATCAGCTGATGTACGAAGGGCTATATGAATAAATTTGATTTGATTTGATTTGAGTAACGAGGCTATATAGAGTAGAGAGGCTATATACAGTACAGGCCATATACAGTAGAGGCTATATACAGTAGAGAGGCTATATACAGTAGAGAGGCTATATACAGTAGAGGCCATATACAGTAGAGAGGCTACATACAGTAGAGAGGCTACATACAGTAGAGAGGCTACATACAGTAGAGAGGCTATACACAGTAGAGAGGCTAAATACAGTAGAGAGGCTATGTACATTAGAGAGACTCTATATAGTAACGAGGCTATATAGAGTAGAGAGGCTATATACAGTAGAAAGGCTAAATACAGCAGAGAGGCTATGTACAGTAGAGAGACTCTATACAGTAATGAGGCTATATACAGTAGAGAGGCTACATACAGTAGAGAGGCTATATACAGTAGAGAGGTTATATACAGTAGAGAGGTTATATACAGTAGAGAGACTATATACAGTAATGAGGCTATATACAGTTGAGAGGCTACATACAGTAGAGAGGCTATATACAGTAGAGGCTACATACAGTAGAGAGGCTATATACAGTAGAGAGGCTACATACAGTAGAGAGGCTATATACAGTAGAGAGGCTATATACAGTAGAGAGGCTACATACAGTAGAGAGGCTATATACAGTAGAGGCTACATACAGTAGAGAGGCTACATACAGTAGAGAGGCTACATACAGTAGAGAGGCTATAACAGTAGAGAGGCTACATACAGTAGAGAGGCTATATACAGTAGAGAGGCTACATACAGTAGAGAGGCTACAGTTAGTCATGCTGATTGAGGTGGTATGTACATATACAGTGCCTTGCGAAAGTATTCGGCCCCCTTGAACTTTGCGACCTTTTGGCACATTTCAGGCTTCAAACATAAAGATATAAAACTGTATTTTTTTGTGAAGAATCAACAACAAGTGGGACACAATCATGAAGTGGAACGACATTTATTGGATATTTCAAACTTTTTTAACAAATCAAAAACTGAAAAATTGGGCGTGCAAAATTATTCAGCCCCTTTACTTTCAGTGCAGCAAACTCTCTCCAGAAGTTCAGTGAGGATCTCTGAATGATCCAATGTTGACCTAAATGACTAATGATGATAAATACAATCCACCTGTGTGTAATCAAGTCTCCGTATAAATGCACCTGCACTGTGATAGTCTCAGAGGTCCGTTAAAAGCGCAGAGAGCATCATGAAGAACAAGGAACACACCAGGCAGGTCCGAGATACTGTTGTGAAGAAGTTTAAAGCCAGATTTGGATACAAAAATATTTCCCAAGCTTTAAACTTCCCAAGGAGCACTGTGCAAGCGATAATATTGAAATGGAAGGAGTATCAGACCACTGCAAATCTTCCAAGACCTGGCCGTCCCTCTAAACTTTCAGCTCATACAAGGAGAAGACTGATCAGAGATGCAGCCAAGAGGCCCATGATCACTCTGGATGAACTGCAGAGATCTACAGCTGAGGTGGGAGACTCTGTCCATAGGACAACAATCAGTCGTATATTGCACAAATCTGGCCTTTATGAAAGAGTGGCAAGAAGAAAGCCATTTCTTAAAGATATCCATAAAAAGTGTTGTTTAAAGTTTGCCACAAGCCACCTGGGAGACACACCAAACATGTGGAAGAAGGTGCTCTGGTCAGATGAAACCAAAATTGAACTTTTTGGCAACAATGCAAAACGTTATGTTTGGCGTAAAAGCAACACAGCTCATCACCCTGAACACACCATCCCCACTGTCAAACATGGTGGTGGCAGCATCATGGTTTGGGCCTGCTTTTCTTCAGCAGGGACAGGGAAGATGGTTAAAATTGATGGGAAGATGGATGGAGCCAAATACAGGACCATTCTGGAAGAAAACCTGATGGAGTCTGCAAAAGACCTAAGACTGGGACGGAGATTTGTCTTCCAACAAGACAATGATCCAAAACATAAAGCAAAATCTACAATGGAATGGTTCAAAAATAAACATATCCAGGTGTTAGAATGGCCAAGTCAAAGTCCAGACCTGAATCCAATCGAGAATCTGTGGAAAGAACTGAAAACTGCTGTTCACAAATGCTCTCCATCCAACCTCACTGAGCTCGAGCTGTTTTGCAAGGAGGAATGGGAAAAAATGTCAGTCTCTCGATGTGCAAAACTGATAGAGACATACCCCAAGCGACTTACAGCTGTAATCGCAGCAAAAGGTGGCGCTACAAAGTATTAACTTAAGGGGGCTGAATAATTTTGTACGCCCAATTTTTCCGTTTTTGATTTGTTAAAAAAGTTTGAAATATCCAATAAATGTCGTTCCACTTCATGATTGTGTCCCACTTGTTGTTGATTCTTGTGACTATGCATATATGATGAACAGAGAGTAGCAGTAGCGTAAAAGAGGGTTTGGTGGGTGGTGGGACACAATGCAGATAGCCCGGTTAGCCAATGTGCGGGAGCACTGGTTGGTCGGGCCAATTGAGGAGGTATGTACATATGTACATGAATGTATAGTTGTGACTATGCATTTAAGATAAACAGAGAGTAACAGCAACGTAAAAGAGGGGTTGGGGGGGGGACACAATGCAAAAAGTCCGGGTAGCCATTTGATTACCTGTTCAGGAGTCTTATGGCTTGGGGGTAAAAACTGTTGAGAAGCCTTTTTGTCCTAGACTTGGCGCTCCGGTAGCGCTTGCCATGCGGTAGTACAGAGAACAGTCTATGACTGGGGTGGCTGGGGTCTTTGACCATTTTTAGGGCCTTCCTCTGACACCGCCTGATGATCTTTAGCTTAGTGATGAGCTTTGAGGGTACTATGGTGTTGAACGCTGAGCTATAGTCAATGAATAGCATTCTCACATAAGTGTTCCTTTTGTCCAGGTGGGAAAGGGCAGTGTGGAGTGCAATAGAGATTGCATCATCTGTGGATCTGTTTGGGCGGTATGCAAATTAGAGTGCTTCTAGGGTTTCTGGGATAATGGTGTTGATGTGAGCCGTTACCAGCCTTTCAAACCACTTCATGGCTACGGACGTGAGTGCTACAGGTCTGTAGTCATTTAGGCAGGTTGCCTTTGTGTTCTTGGGCACAGGGACTATGGTGGTCTGCTTGAAACATGTTGCTATTATAGACTCAGACAGGGAGAGGTTGAAAATGTCACTGAAAACACCTGCCAGTTGGTCAGCACATGCCCGGAGCACACGTCCTGGTAATCCGTCTGGCCCCGCAGCCTTGTGTATGTTGACCTGTTTAAAGGTCTTACTCACGTCGGCTACGGAGAGAGTGATCACACAGTCGTCCGGAACAGCTGATGCTCGCATGCATGCCTCAGTGTTGCTTGCCTCGAAGCAAGCATAGAAGTGATTTAGCTCGTCTGGTAGGCTCGTGTCACTGGGCAGCTCGCAGCTGTGCTTCCCTTTATAGTCTGTAATAGTTTGCAAGCCTTGCCACATAAGAAGAGCGTCGGAGCCGGTGTAGTACGATTCAATCTTAACCCTCTATTGACGCTTTGATGTTTGATGGTTTGTCGCAGGACATAGCGGGATTTCTTGTAAGCTTCCGGGTTAGAGTTCCGCACCTTGAAAGCGGCAGCTCTAGCCTTCAGCTCTGTGCGAATGTTGCCTGTAATCCATGGCTTCTGGTTGGGGTATGTACGTACAGTCACTGTGGGGACGACGTCCTCGATGCACTTATTGATAAAGCCAGTGACTGATGTGGTGTGACTACTCCTCAATGCCATCGGAAGAATCCCAGAACATATTCCAGTCTGTGCTAGCAAAACAGTCCTGTAGTTTAGCATCTGCTTCATCTGACCACTTTTTTATAGACCGAGTCACTGGTGCTTCCTGCTTTAATTTTTTCTTGTAAGCAGGAATCCGGAGGATAGAGTTGGGGTTTGATTTACCAAATGGAGGGCGAGGGTGAGCTTTGTGTGTGTGGTTACTATAGGAGTATCGGATAGTATTATGGGGTGTATAGTTACCAGGGACACACTGTATGAGGTTGGCCACCATGCCAGAGAAGTGGGCCCTGATGTCTTTGAGGACGTCCAGCTCCTTGTCGTTCTCGGCTTCCAGCAGCATCCTGGTCAGGTCCACGTACTCCAGGAACAGAGCTCCTAACGCCAGGCTGTCACGCTCCAACGCTCCGTTAGTACTACAGGAGAGAGAGAGAGAGAGAGAGAGTTTGAGTTTTTATAAAACCTTTATTTTTTACTCAAGTGTTAAGATAAATAATGACACACTGCCTTTTCAGAAATGAAACAACAAATGTTATTCCTAAACAAAAATAAATACATAACATATACATTCAACTTATTTCAGCAGCAAAAAATAATTTCCCCTCCTCTACAAAACAAAGCGCTCTTTCGTAGGCCCACTTCTCCTCAAATAATAGGAGATCTTTTACAGCTGAAAAGAACTCAAAATCTACTTTTATTCTTGCTTTCACTAAACCTTTAAAAACACATCTTACATCCTGCCCATATCCCGTTTCTATCTTATGTTTCCTACTCAGAAAAATTGACATCTTAGCTTGTCCCAAAATAAAATTTAACATTTGACATTTTCTTTTCTGTTGTTTACTATATTGAAACCCCAAAATAAAAACAGTGTTATTGAAAAACTCCCCTACTGCTTTAAACAAAGATTCCAGCATTTCCAATAGAGGTTTTATCCTCTCACACTCCATAAAACAGTGAAAAATGGTTTCTCTTATATTACAAAAAGGACATCCATCTCTAACATCTGAGTTAATAACAGATACAAAAGCATTAACTGCAATGATGCCATGCAAAACCCTCCATTGCATATCACCAGTACCCTTTTGTAACGGTGGTTTGTACAGTGCTCTCCATGCTGGCTTTACCTTGTCATCAATGCCCAATTTTACCCTCCATGGAGTATCTTTTCTATTTTTCAATTTATCTTTATTCAACACCTTGACACCCCCTATACAATTCCTTCCCATTCACCTCATCCAAACCCACCTCCTCCAACCCTCTCAAATCCAGCAATAACGCCTTTCTTTCTGACTCTGGGATATTTGGTGTAATCCCTAGTTTTGGAAATGAGACGTCTTCATCTTGCACCTTCTTCTTGTGGCTACTAAGCATATCCCATTCTTCCGCTGACAGAGCCTTCCTACAGCTCCCCAGCATTTGTCCGACAATCCTTTCCGACCTCATCCCCAAATGTTCTGCCACCCGTCTTCCATCCATTAAGGCGGGCCCAGCCATGGCCATTAACTGTCTTAAGGTGATGATTTTCCCCTTCACCAGAATCTTGGAGAAATGTGGAACAGCTGCAGTTGTACAATCCAGTCTTGCCCCATACACCAGAGGTTCCTCCAACAGCCAATGCACTGACTCCGCTGAAGTTCTTCTGGACACCTTCATTATGCTCCACACTCTGAGAAGGCCTCTGTAAAACGGAGGTACTCCTTCCCTAGAAATCTGGCTACTATCAACCAGAAATATAGCCTTCTTTAAACCTAATCCTCCAACCCGCTGTAATATAAGACCTGTCACCCCTCTCCACACCACATTTTCCGGTCCATAAAGCAACCTTTGAATAAACTGAAACCGAAAAGCAGCAGCCCTACTAGCAAGATGTACAAGACCTTGTCCCCCCTCCTCTTTTGACAAATACAAAACACTTTGTGGAACCCAGTGATATTTATCCCAAAAGAAATCCACAATAATTGCCTGTATCTTAGCCAGAAGGCCAGATGGTGGTTCTAAAACTGACAACCGATGCCACAGTGCAGAGGCAATCACATTGTTAACTATAATAGTGCGCCCCCTATATGACATACGAGATAGTAACCAACGCCATCTCCTCATCCTCCCTTCCACCATTTCAACCACCCCACTCCAATTTTTTTCCATAGTCCCCTCATCTCCTAGGTACACTCCAAGATACTTAAAACCTCCCTTACACCATTCTAGCCCCCCTGGCAAAGCCATGATCCCTCCAGACCATTCTCCAATCTGTAAAGCACAACTCTTTTCCCAATTTACCTTTGCAGAGGATATTCCCCTAAAACGATCAACCATTAGACTCAAACTATCCACCTCCGCTTGATTTTTCACTAGCACAACTACATCATCAGCATAGGCTGAAAGACGAATAGGAGGAATATCCTCTGAAAGGCACACCCCTGCAATGCGACTTCTAATGCTATTTAGTAGTGGCTCTATAGCAATAGCATATAACATCCCAGACATAGAACATCCCTGCCTAATACCTCTACACACTTTAAAAGGAGCACTCAAACCACCGTTAACTTTCAATACACTTTCAATGTCACCATATATCACCTTTATCATGGCAATAAAACCAGAGCTGAACCCAAACGCCTCAAACGTGTGCCATAAATATTGATGTTCAACTCGGTCAAATGCCTTTTCCTGATCAATTGAAATTAGACCAGCATCCAACCCAATAGCCTTAGAGACGTCCAAAAAATCACGAATCAGAGAAATGTTATCCCCTATCTGCCTGCCAGGAACACAGTAGGACTGATCCGTATGTATGATTTGCCCCATCACCTCCCTCAGCCTGTTGGACAAAGCCTTTGACAATATTTTATAATCAGTACACAATAAAGCCACCGGCCTCCAGTTCTTCACCTCCCTCAGGTCACCCTTTTTAGGCAGTAGGGTGAGGACAGCCCTTCTGCAGCTTATTGGTAGTAACCCTCCGGTTAAACTATCATTAGCTACTTCTAACCAATCCTCTCCCAACATAGCCCAAAAAGACTTAAAAAAGTCAACGGGAAGCCCATCAATGCCTGGTGCCCTTCCATTTTCCATGCCATTTAATGCAGTGTATAAATCCTGCAAAGACAATGGTTGCTCAAGCTCAACCTGAGCTTCTGCAGGCACCTTTGGGAGCCCATCAAAGAACTGCTGTGTCACTGTTTTGTCCTCTTTGTACTCACACTTGTAGAGCTCAGCATAGAACTCTACTGCCCTCTTTCTAATTTCACTAGGGCTAGTGAGCTCTTGTCCAACAGCTGATTTGAGACAATGAATAATTTTTCTTTGTCCATTCTTTTTCTCTAAACCAAAGAAAAATTTGGATGAGGCATCCATTTCAGATATGCCCTGAAATTTACTTCTCACCAATGCCCCCTGTGCTCTGATACCCAGCAGATCTGCCAATGCAGCTTTTCTCCTCTTGAGGGCCTGAGTATGGCCTCGATCTCCTGTGGTCTCAACTAACGTCATGAGTTCCACTATTTCAATCTCTAGGGCTTTCATTGATCTGGTGATATCCTTGGTGACATTCCTCGTGTATTGATTACAAAATTGTTGAATTTGGATTTTCCCTATATCCCACCATTGTTGAAGGGATACAAAACTGGCCTTTTGAGACCTCCACCTCTCCCAAAAAAAACTGAAACAATTCCTGAAGTGAGCATCACTCAATAAAGTTATATTAAAATGCCAGTATGCGCTTTTAGGTTTTACATCGTTAATGAACACCACCTCTGTTATTAAACAATGATCAGAAAATCCCACTGGAGTTATCACACTTGATTTACAGACCTGAGATTGATGCTCAAAAACATAAAACCTATCTAACCTGGCCATAGAGATGATGTTCTCTCTCACATGCGCCCAGGTGTACTGCCTTGTTCTTCCATGTTGACTCCGCCAAATATCACACAGTTCATTTGTTACAATAAGGCGTTTTAAAAACGTCCTTGAGGCTATATGAGGTTCTTGGTGATTTCTATCTAAATCACTAACTGTGCAGTTAAAATCCCCAGCAATAAACAAATAATCTTCTTTGTTACATTTCTCAATGGTATTTGATAATGTCTCTAAAAAACATACCCTCTCAACTGTCACCACTGGGGCATATACATTTATCAGACACATATTGATGTTTTCATACCTTGCTCTAACTTTTAATAACCTCCCCTCAACTACCTCTTCAACCTCATATGACAAAGGCAAAAACCCTTTTGAGAACAAGATAACCACACCCCCACTTTTTGAGTTTTTATGACTACACACCACTGTCCCCCCCCACTCCTGTTGCCACATAACTTCATTTTCCAAATTACTATGCGTTTCTTGTAGAAAAATTATGTCACTTCCCTTTCCCCTCATTAACTCATACACCATGGCTCTTTTTTTAACATCTCTTGCCTCATTTACATTTAAAGAAGAGATCTTAAAACTGCTCATGGATAAGAAAAAAATACAGAGGAAGATACAGCCACCACATCTCTTTACAGAGTTAAAACTGCAACTGAACTCTTTCATTTTCTTTAGAATTTGCATCACTTATTACTCTCGTGACCACTTTCTTGAGTCTAGCAATTTCAGGGCTTTTCAAACCTCCCCCTGTAATTTTTGACATCAGAAACTTTGCTGATTCAATAAACAATTCACGTTCAGGGAAAAAATCAGTTACATTGTAATCCTGCATATATTTCTTCCCTTTTGTCAACTTCAGAAATTGACGTATCTTCTCGATCCCATACCTCCCTTCCACCCCATCTATCTCACTATATTGTTGTGACGCGTCAGATGACTCCCTCTCGCTATCCTCCCCAGAAGAAAACCCCATCTCTACAACCTGTTCATCTTCACCTGATTTATCCATCACTACCTTTCTCTTATAATTAGACCCTTCACCACCCCTTAAATTTTTCCTTTTACTCCTCGGTATTTTGAAAACATCCGCTTCCTTTTCCGTTATTTCAATCTCCTCTTGACCTCCAATTTCATTTTCCAGCACCACCTCAGCGACGGCAGTCGCAATCTCACCTACTGTTTCCCCTCCCTCTTTGTTCTGATCTACCACAATTGCCCCCGTATCCACAATGCCTTCCTCTCCTACTTTTCCAACCACATCTGCCCACCTTCTCTCTTCCCCTACACCTGTAGTATTTTCATCCCTTCGCTGTGGTACGTTAGTTGCACCCGCACTAAAGCTACTACCAGGCTCAGCGCGTTCATTCTCGGGACAATTACGCACCAAATGCCCCTCTCTTCCACATCCAAAACATTTCATTGATTCAGTAGATGCATAGAAGACATAATCAAATCCATCAATCTTAAAACTAAACGCTAAATTCAGTTCATCTCCTTCCTTCTTTAAAATCATATGCACTTGTCTCCTATGAGACACGACATGTTTCAACAACGGAGATTTGCATCCAAAAAGAACCTTCTTTATTGTAGATACGATTTGACCATGGCGAGATAACTCTCGCTCTAACACTTCATCTCTAACAAATGGTGGCACGTTAGAAAGCATAACTTTCTTCGCAGGATTCATAAGCGGAAATACCGGCGTCTGTGTCTCCCGCAACACAACACCCCTCTCAACTATCTTATTCACCTTTTCAATTGAATCTAAGAATATCACTACAGCGCTATTCATCCTTGAGGCTGATTTGATGCTATCATACCCAATGATAGCACCCACAGCCAAGCTACATTCTTCCACTGAACACCCAGCCGCAGCAGGAATTTTTACTCCATGCCTCCGACTAAGTTTTTCAAACTCTACATTTCCGCGAGTGGCCATTGCAACCAGCCCCACCCGCTGGTTGTGCCCTCGCGAAAAACCAACCTCAAAGATCCCACCACCCCTATACGTGCTTAGTGATAGTTAAACAATATACCCTTAAAACAACTAAACTAATCAATATATATATATGTACATACCAAAACCCAATAGAGTGAAAAGAAATTCCATTCGCTCTCGCAAACACTCTGCTTGACGACTCACTCCCAGCATGCACTCCGACGAGAGAGAGAGAGAGACAGACAGAGAGAGAGAGAGAGAGAGAGACAGAGAGAGACAGAGAGAGAGAGAGAGAGAGACAGAGAGAGAGACACAGAGACAGAGAGAGAACGAGAGAGAGAGAGAGAGAGAGAGAGAGAGATAGACAGAGAGAGAGAGAGAGAGAGAGAGAGAAACAAATCCAATTTTGAAAAACTCCCATATCTACTGGGTGAAATTCCACATTGTGCATCACAGCAGCAAGATTTGTGACCTGTTGCCACGAGAAAAGGGCAACCAGTGAAGAACAAACACCATTGTAAATACAACCCATATTTATGCTTATTTATTTTATCTTGTGTCCTTTAACCATTTGTACATTGTTAAAACACTGTATATATATAATATGACATTTGGATTGTCTTTATTGTTTTGAAACTTCTGTATGTGTAATGTTTACTGTTAATTTGTATTGTTTATTTCACTTTATATATTCACTTTATATATTATCTACCTCACTTGCTTTGGCAATGTTAACACATGTTTCCCATGCCAATAAAGCCCCTTGAATTGAATTGAATTGAAAGAGAGAAACAGATTAGACAAATGATTAGAAGGCAATGTGTGTGTGTGTGTGCGTGTGTGTGTGTGTGTGTGTGTGTGTGTGTGTGTGTGTTTGACAGCGTTTGTGTTTGTGCTACCTGTCACTGATAACTCCAGCGTCGGCCAGCAGTTCAAAGATTCTGAGAAGCTGCAGTCTGAGCAGGTCCCTCCTCTCACGACGCTTCTTATTCTAGAACACATTTACATGACATTATGCTAGAACACATTTACATGACATTATTCTAGAACACATTTACATGACATTATGCTGGGACACACTTACATGACATTATTCTAGAACACATTTACATGACATTATGCTAGAACACATTTACATTACATTATTCTAGAACACATTTACATGACATTATTCTAGAACACACTTACATGACATTATTCTAGAACACATTTACATGACATTATTCTAGGACACACTTACATGACATTATTCTAGAACACATTTACATGACATTATGCTAGAACACATTTACATGACATTATGCTAGAACACATTTACATGACATTATTCTAGAACACATTTACATGACATTATTCTAGGACACACTTACATGACATTATTCTAGAACATATTTACATGACATTATGCTAGAACACATTTACATGACATTATGCTAGAACACATTTACATTACATTATTCTAGAACACATTTACATGACATTATGCTAGAACACATTTACATGACATTATGCTAGAACACATTTACATGACATTATTCTAGAACACATTTACATGACATTATGCTAGAACACATTTACATTACATTATGCTAGAACACATTTACATTACATTATTCTAGAACATATTTACATGACATTATGCTAGAACACATTTACATGACATTATTCTAGAACACATTTACATGACATTATTCTAGAACATATTTACATGACATTATTCTGGGACACACTTACATGACATTATTCTAGGACACACTTACATGACATTATTCTAGAACACATTTACATGACATTATTCTAGAACACATTTACATGACATTATGCTAGAACACATTTACATTACATTATTCTAGAACACATTTACATGACATTATTCTAGAACATATTTACATGACATTATTCTGGGACACACTTACATGACATTATTCTGGGACACACTTACATGACATTATTCTAGGACACACTTACATGACATTATTCTAGAACACATTTACATGACATTATTCTAGAACACATTTACATGACATTATGCTAGAACACATTTACATTACATTATTCTAGAACATATTTACATGACATTATGCTAGAACACATTTACATGACATTATTCTAGAACACATTTACATGACATTATTCTAGAACATATTTACATGACATTATTCTGGGACACACTTACATGACATTATTCTAGGACACACTTACATGACATTATTCTAGAACACATTTACATGACATTATTCTAGAACACATTTACATGACATTATGCTAGAACACATTTACATTACATTATTCTAGAACACATTTACATTACATTATGCTAGAACACATTTACATGACATTATTCTAGAACACATTTACATGACATTATTCTAGGACACATTTACATTACATTATTCTAGAACACATTTACATTACATTATGCTAGAACACATTTACATGACATTATTCTAGGACACATTTACATTACATTATTCTAGGACACATTTACATTACATTATTCTAGAACACATTTACATTACATTATGCTAGAACACATTTACATGACATTATTCTAGAACACATTTACATGACATTATTCTAGAACACATTTACATTACATTATGCTAGAACACACTTACATGACATTATGCTAGGACACATTTACATTACATTATTCTAGAACACATTTACATTACATTATGCTAGAACACATTTACATGACATTATTCTAGAACACATTTACATGACATTATGCTAGGACACATTTACATGACATTATTCTAGGACACATTTACATTACATTATTCTAGGACACATTTACATTACATTATGCTAGAACACATTTACATGACATTATTCTAGAACACATTTACATGACATTATGCTAGAACACATTTACATGACATTATGCTAGAACACATTTACATTACATTATTCTAGAACACATTTACATTACATTATTCTAGGACACATTTACATGACATTATTCTAGAACACATTTACATTACATTATTCTAGAACACATTTACATTACATTATGCTAGAACACATTTACATTACATTATTCTAGAACACATTTACATGACATTATTCTGGGACACATTCACATGACATTATTCTAGAACACATTTACATGACATTATTCTAGGACACATTTACATGACATTATTCTAGAACACATTTACATGACATTATTCTAGAACATATTTACATGACATTATGCTAGAACACATTTACATGACATTATTCTAGAACACATTTACATTACATTATTCTAGAACACATTTACATGACATTATTCTAGGACACACTTACATGACATTATTCTAGAACACATTTACATGACATTATTCTAGGACACATTTACATGACATTATTCTAGAACATATTTACATGACATTATTCTAGAACATATTTACATGACATTATGCTAGAACACATTTACATGATATTATTCTAGGACACATTTACATGACATTATTCTGGGACAGATTTACATGACATTATTCTAGGACACACTTACATGATATTATTCTAGGACACATTTACATGACATTATTCTAGAATACATTTACATGACATTATTCTAGAACACATTTACATGACATTATTCTAGAACACATTTACATTACATTATTCTGGGACACATGACATTATTCTGGGACAGATTTACATGACATTATTCTGGGACGACACTGATTCTAGAACACTGTGATGGACATGGAGACAGAGCAGCTTGGTAACTAGTGTCCCGTTAAAGACACAGTCAGACAGTAGTACTGTACCTCAGGTCTCCGTTCCAGGGCTTCCTTCATCAGTGGGTGGAGCTCCTCCACTAATTCTCTATGATTGGGGACACAACGTAGGGAAATAGATTTGAGTTCATGATAAAAGTACACACACAGACATATTGTATGACTTCAGGGAGATTGACATTTAAGTCTGAGTTAGGGCAGTGTTTTATCCCACTGTATTTAAACAGTGGTAGCCTAATTCCCAAACCCTATAGAGTACCGTAGAGGCTCATCTGTGTGGAGACTGAAGATGTTTTAGTCTGTGCATGACCTTCCTCTCAAATACAATTCTCTCTCTTCTCGTAATGAAATATCCCTTCTGTCTAACTGAAATACCTGTCCTCTACCGCCACACGCACGCACGCACGCACGCACACACACACACACACACACACACACCGAGAGAGAGACAGAGAGAGAGAGGGAGAGAGAGAGAGAGCAAGAGAGAAAGAAACAGAGACAGATAGACAGAGAGAGAGAGCCTCTCCATCTCTCCTCCTCACCTAATCTATCATCTCTTCTCCTCACCTAATCTCTCCTCCTCACCTAATCTCTCCATCTCTCCTCCTCACCTAATCTATCATCTCTTCTCCTCACATAATCTCTCCATCTCTTCTCCTCACCTAATCTCTCCATCTCTCCTCCTCACCTAATCTATCATCTCTGCTCCTCACCTAAACTCTCATCATTCTCTTTCAATACATCTCCAACCATAACACATCTCTCTTTCAATCTCCTACCTTAACCCATCTCTCTTTCAATCCATCTCCATCCTTAACACATCTCTCTTTCAATCTCCAACCTTAACCCATCTCTCTTTCAATCCATCTCCAACCTTAACCCATCTCTCTTTCAATCTCCAACCTTAACACATCTCTCTTTCAATCCATCTCCAACCTTAACCCATCTCTCTTTCAATCTCCAACCTTAACCAATCTCTCTTTCAATCCATCTCCAACCTTAACACATCTCTCTTTCAATCTCCATCCTTAACCCATCTCTCTTTCAATCTCCAACCTTAACCCATCTCTCTTTCAATCTCCAACCTTAACCCATCTCTCTTTCAATCCATCTCCAACCTTAACCCATCTCTCTTTCAATCTCCAACCTTAACCCATCTCTCTTTCAATCTCCAACCTTAACACATCTCTCTTTCAATCCATCTCCAACCTTAATCCATCTCTCTTTCAATCTCCAACCTTAACCAATCTCTCTTTCAATCCATCTCCAACCTTAACACATCTCTCTTTCAATCTCCATCCTTAACCCATCTCTCTTTCAATCTCCAACCTTAACACATCTCTCTTTCAATCCATCTCCAACCTTAACCCATCTCTCTTTCAATCTCCAACCTTAACCAATCTCTCTTTCAATCCATCTCCAACCTTAACCCATCTCTCTTTCAATCTCCATCCTTAACCCATCTCTCTTTCAATCTCCAACCTTAACCCATCTCTCTTTCAATCTCCAACCTTAACCAATCTCTCTTTCAATCCATCTCCAACCTTAACCCATCTCTCTTTCAATCTCCATCCTTAACCCATCTCTCTTTCAATCTCCAACCTTAACCCATCTCTCTTTCAATCTCCAACCTTAACCCATCTCTCTTTCAATCCATCTCCAACCTTAACCCATCTCTCTTTCAATCTCCAACCTTAACCCATCTCTCTTTCAATCTCCAACCTTAACCCATCTCTCTTTCAATCTCCAACCTTAACCCATCTCTCTTTCAATCTCCAACCTTAACCCATCTCTCTTTCAATCTCCAACCTTAACCCATCTCTCTTTCAATCTCCATCCTTAACCCATCTCTCTTTCAATCTCCAACCTTAACCCATCTCTCTTTCAACCGTCTGTCTGTGTGTGTGTGCATGTGTGTGTGCGTATGTGTCTGTCTGTCTGTCTGCCTGTCTGTGTGTGTGTGTGTGTGTGCGTGTCTGTGCGTGCGTGCGTGTGTGTGTGTCTGTGTGTGTGTGTCTGTTTGTGTGTCTGTGTGTGTGTGTGTGTGTGTGTCTGTGTGTGTGTGTCTGTGTGTGTGTGTGTGTGTGTGTGTGATACCTGAACACCAGTGCGTTGGTGCGTCCAAGGCCCAGCACTAGACATTCAGTGATCTCTATGCTCTCAGCTCTCATCAGAGGGACCAGCTGTTTCAGGAGCCACGCCACTGACGGAGTACCTATCACCTGATCAATACACAATGAATACATCATCAATAACACACACACAGCTCTAATCACACACACACACGCACACGCACACGCACACACTCACACAACCCCCCCACCTATCCACCTACCACCCCTTCTACCTTGTTGTCGTAGGTAACACTGCCGTCAGGTGTGGTAGCAGTGATTTCAGGTGTGGAGGCTCTCAGGTGCCCAGGTGACATGATGCTGGGTTTGGCCACGCCCAGACACAGGATCAGGTAGTTCCGCCACAGAGAGATGGAGCTGTCACTGGAGCCCGCCGACGAGGTCTTCTTAGCATTCACTGGACTGCTGTAACACACACACACACACACACACACACACACACACACACACACACACACACACACACACACACACACAGACACACACACACACACACACGGTCACAGTAATAATAACAATAATAATAATTAAAGTCAACAGTTTTGCAGCAGCGTATGTGTGTGGGTGTTATACCCTGACTACACCATTCGCGTCGAGTGCAAAAAATACATTTAGAAATCTATATTATTTAATAATTGCACCCACGCTGCTCACGCGTCAATGAGCGTCTGCGTTGCCAAGGGCTAAAATAGAAGTCAGTTCTATTTCTGACACAGATCTCGCTGCAAGTCCTGCCTCTCCCATCTCCTCATTGGTTTATAGAAGCAGGTACCCAAGTGCCTTCTCGTCATTGGCTATACCCACGTGGGTAATTGAAAGATTAACTGTTTTGCCGGTTGTCGTGGTAATACTATGAAAGTGTAGATGCCAATCACCATATAAGTTCAAAGATGAAAAACCCTGGAAGAAGGAGAGATGACTAGAAACTATTCGGTTGACCGTTTTATGTGTGGATTAATTGGTGGAGTAGAGGACCTTGTGCATTTCAGGTAAAATAACAACTCAATGTTTATATCCCAGGACAAATTATCTAGCAACTGCAAGCTAGCTAAATAGGACAAATTATCTAGCAACTGCAAGCTAGCTAAATAGGACAAATTAGCTAGCAAGTGCAAGCTAGCTAGCTAAATTGCCATAAATGTTTAATGCTTTTCGACCTGTCCACAAATTAATGTAATTTGTTCAGAGATTGTTTTGATATTTTAACCGACACGCAGGTTATCGTATGCACGATACTGAACGATGGCGCACGCGCGCAGCCGGTTTGGGTCCCGTGTGTGTGTGTGTCAATAAATAGCAGCATAGTGGTCCTAATTAATGTAATCAATAATCAATGAACAACAGTGTAGTTGTCCTAATTAATGTTAGCTACAACTACTGATACAGATACAGTTACAGCTACAGATACATAACAGATACAAATACATTACAGATACAGATACATAACAGATACATAACAGATACAGATACAGATACATAACAGATACAGATACAGATACATAACAGATACATAACAGATACAGATACATAACAGATACAGATACATAACAGATACATAACAGATACATAACAGATACATAACAGATACAGATACAGATACATAACAGATACAGATACAGATACATAACAGATACAGATACATAACAGATACATAACAGATACAGATACAGATACATAACAGATACATAACAGATACAGATACATAACAGATACATAACAGATACAGATACATAACAGATACATAACAGATACAGATACAGATACATAACAGATACAGATACATAACAGATACATAACAGATACAGATACATAACAGATACAGATACATAACAGATACAGATACAGATACATAACAGATACAGATACATAACAGCTACATAACAGATACAGATACATATACATAACAGATACATAACAGCTACAGATACATAACAGATACATAACAGATACAGATACACAACAGCTACATAACAGCTACATAACAGATACAGATACAGGTACAGATACAGATAAAGCTACATACAGATACAGATAAAGCTACATACAGATACAGATAAAGCTACATACAGATACAGATACAGCTACATAACAGATACAGATACAGATACAGCTACAGATAAAAATACAGGTAAAGCTACATACAGATACAGATACAGCTACATACAGATACATACAGATACAGATACAGATAAAGCTACAAACAGAAACAGAGCTATTGCTCAGTAGGACAAAAGGGCACAGTAAGACTGGGTTTAGGTGTTCCTGTGTCTGACCATGTCTACACACATAGGTTTGTATGTGTGTGTGTGTGTGTGTGTCTGACCCCTGTGTGTTGTACGTACTTGGGGTCAACCAGCGGCAGCAGCAGCTGTAGCCTGGTGAATGCGTAGGGCCAGGCGTAGCTGAGAGCGGTAGGGCAGAGTTTGGGGAGGTGTTCCTGGCGCAGGAAGCTGTGCAGACAGAGTACCCAGGGGTCTTTGACACACTGGGCATAGATCCATACATGGCTGGGACTCTTCACATCGTAGGCACTGCTCACCAGTCTGGCTGTCCACTCCACCAACCACTGTAGGTCCACGTGGTGGCTGAGAGGGAGGGTGGACTAGAGGGGGAGGAGAGGAGAGAGGAGGGGGAGGGGAGAGGAGAGGAGGGAGTGGGGAGGAGAGAGGAGGGGAGAGGAGTGAGGAGGGGGGAGGAGAGAGGAGGGGAGAGGAGTGGAGAGAGGAGAGGAGTGGAGAGAGGAGAGGAGAGAGGAGGGGGAGGAGGGAGGAGAGGAGGGAGTGGGGAGGAGAGAGGAGGGGAGAGGAGTGGGGAGGGGGGAGGAGAGGAGAGGAGAGGAGAGGAGAGGAGAGGAGAGGAGAGGAGAGGAGAGGAGAGGAGAGGAGAGGAGAGGAGAGAGAAGGGGGGAGGTGTGGAGAGAGGAGAGAAGAGGAGAGAAGAGGAGAGGAGAGGAGAGAGGAGGGGGGAGGTGTGGAGAGGAGAGGAGAAATTAAGGAAACACACAGGCCTTGTCTACTAACCTGTCTTGTCTACCACTAAATGAAACGACATACTGTGTACTTATCATACAACATACTATCAGAACGTACTATCACCATACTACTCATCCAAACTGAGAACCATTTAATGTGAAATCACACTTGTTCCCTGCAAACATGTTATTTTTCTACAGCGCGTCTCCTATTCTAATGATCAGATTTTGTCTAAGCTGATATCAGCATGTTCTGTACATCCTGGCATTTTTCAATATGACACATACTGTAAAACCTTTTATTCTTGCACACCCAAAAAGCCTACTACGAAGAACGCAGGTATTGGTATTTGGACACACACAGACACACAGACACACACACACACAGATAGACAAACAGACGCGCGCACACACACACACACACACACACACACACACACACACACACACACAGACAAACACACACACACACACACACACACACACACACACACACACACACACACACACACACACACACACACACACACACACACACACACACACACACACACACACACACACACACACACACACACACACACACACACACACACACAGACAGAGAGAGACAGTGTGACTTACAGAGTCGGACACAGCCACGTGTACAAAGCTGTCCATAACAGCAGGACTGAGCTGGTCCATCACCTCTATCATAGGCTTGTCATCATCCTGCAGGGAGGAAGAAAGCACATGGACGTCAGTACGTTGAGTTCAATGGAAACAAACAGAAACACACAGAGTTATCAACAGAATGGACTTTAGTAATGCTTCTATCATAATGACGAGACAGACCAGTAGTCCCTATCCATAATGACTTCTTCGGCAGGCCCTATAGGAGAACCATTTGAAGAACCCTATTTTGGTTCCAGGTAGAACCCTTTTGGGTTCCAGGTAGAACCCTTTTGGGTTCCATGAAGAACCCTTTCTACAGAGGGTTCTACCTGGAACCAAAATGTTGTTCTTCAAAGGGTTCTCCAACGGGGACAATCCAAGAAGCCTTTTGGAGCCCGTTTATCTAAGTGTAGTAATACAGCTACAGCCAGTCTCCTCTCTTCCCTACTTATTTCCCCCTCCCTCCCTCCGTGCCTCTCCTCCCTCCCTGTGCATGTCAGATGGTATTGAAGAGGATGTGTATCTCCCTGAAGACAGACAGACAGTCTACCAGCCCTTCCCTCTTCTCCTTATCTCCCTCCCTCCCTCCCTCCCTACCCACCTCCCCTCATACCTCTGCGTGTCCTATAGTATTGAAGAGGATGTGTATCTCCCTGAGGACAGACAGCTAGTTTACCAGCCCTTCCCTCTTCTCCTTATCTCCCTACCTCCCCTCCCTATCTCCCTCCCTCCCTCCATACCTCTGCGTGTCCTATAGTATTGAAGAGAATGTGTATCTCCCTGAGGACAGACAGCTAGTTTACCAGCCCTTCCCTCATCTCCTTATCTCCCTCCCTCCCTCCCTCCATCCCTCCCTCCCTCCATACCTCTGCGTGTCCTATAGTATTGAAGAGAATGCGTATTTCTCTGAGAACAGACACAGCCAGTTTGCGTGTGCTGGTCTGACAGGAGCAGAGGAGCAGCAGAGCCAGGCCTTCTACAGCATGAAGCACTGAGCAGTGAGGACTACGGTCTGGTAGTCTGGGACTGGCCTGGGGAGGGAGGGAGGGAGGGAGGGAGGGAGGGAGGGAGGGAGGGAGGGAGGGAGGGAGGGAGGGAGGGAGGGAGGGAGGGAGGGAGGGAGGGAGGGAGAGTTAGATATAACACACTGAAGCAGACATGCATGTATACTCAGTAAAATACACACATAGACACACTACACACACATTGACACACTACACACACATAGATACACTACACACACAGACACACTACACACACATAGACACACTACACAAACACTACACACACACACTACACACACACACACACTACACACACATAGACACACTACACAAACATTACACACACACACACACACACACACACACACCCTACACACACTACAAACCTCAGCAGCCCGTTTGTTCCCAGGGACCTGCAGTGTGAGTCTCCACTGTGTGAGCAGTTGCAGCAGTAGTTTGATGGAGGAGTCCTGCAGACCCTGGTGTGTGTCCTGAACCTGGAGGCACACAGAGAGGGAGCCATCACACAGAGCCGGAGCCATCACACAGAGAGGGAGCCATCACACAGAGCCGGAGCCATCACACAGAGAGGGAGCCATCACACAGAGGCATCACACAGCGCAGTGAGGGAGCCATCACACAGAGAGGGAGCCATCACACAGAGAGGGAGCCATCACACAGAGAGGGAGCCATCACACAGAGGCATCACACAGAGAGGGAGCCATCACACAGAGAGGGAGCCATCACACAGAGGCATCACACAGAGAGGGAGCCATCACACAGAGAGGGAGCCATCACACAGAGAGGGAGGCATCACACAGAGCCATCACACAGAGAGGGAGCCATCACACAGAGACATCACACAGAGAGGGAGCCATCACACAGAGGCATCACACAGAGGCAGCACACAGAGCCATCACACAGAGCAGAGGGGGGGCCATCACACAGAGCAGTGAGGGAGCCATCACACAGAGAGGGAACCATCACACAGAGCCATCACACAGAGCAGTGAGGGAGCCATCACACAGAGAGGGCACCATCACACAGATCCATCACACAGAGCAGTGAGGGAGCCATCACACAGAGAGGGCACCATCACACAGACCCATCACACAGAGCAGTGAGGGAGCCATCACACAGAGCAGTGAGGGAGCCATCACACAGAGCAGTGAGGGACCCATCACACAGAGCAGTGAGGGACCCATCACACAGAGCAGTGAGGGACCCATCACACAGAGATGGAACCATCACTCAGAGAGGGAGCCATCACACAGAGCCATCACACAGGGCAGTGAGGGACCCATCACACAGAGAGGGAACCATCACTCAGAGAGGGAATCATCACACAGAAAGGGACCCATCACACAGAGAGGGAACCATCACAGATAGCCATTACACAGAGAGGGAGCCATCACACAGAGGAATCACACAGAGAGGGAGCCATCACACAGAGGCATCACACAGAGCCATCACACAGAGAGGGAGCCATCACACAGAGACATCACACAGAGCCATCACACAGAGAGGGAGCCATCACACAGAGGCATCACACAGAGGCATCACACAGAGGAATCACACAGAGGCCATCACACAGAGCAGAGGGGGGGGGGGCATCACACAGAGCAGTGAGGGAGCCATCACACAGAGCCATCACACAGAGCCATCACACAGAGGCATCACACAGAGCAGTGAGGGAGCCATCACACAGAGAGGGCACCATCACTCAGACCCATCACACAGAGCAGTGAGGGAGCCATCACACAGAGAGGGCACCATCACACAGACCCATCACACAGAGCAGTGAGGGAGCCATCACACAGAGCAGTGAGGGACCCATCACACAGAGCCATCACACAGAGCAGTGAGGGACCCATCACACAGAGAGTGAACCATCACTCAGAGAGGGAACCATCACTCAGAGAGGGAGCCATCACACAGAGCCATCACACAGAGCAGTGAGGGACCCATCACATAGAGAGGGAACCATCACACAGAGCCATCACACAGAGCAGTGAGGGAGCCATCACACAGAGAGGGCACCATCACACAGATCCATCACACAGAGCAGTGAGGGAGCCATCACACAGAGAGGGCACCATCACACAGACCCATCACACAGAGCAGTGAGGGAGCCATCACACAGAGCAGTGAGGGAGCCATCACACAGAGCAGTGAGGGACCCATCACACAGAGCAGTGAGGGACCCATCACACAGAGCAGTGAGGGACCCATCACACAGAGATGGAACCATCACTCAGAGAGGGAGCCATCACACAGAGCCATCACACAGGGCAGTGAGGGACCCATCACACAGAGAGGGAACCATCACAGATAGCCATTACACAGAGAGGGAGCCATCACACAGAGGAATCACACAGAGAGGGAGCCATCACACAGAGGCATCACACAGAGCCATCACACAGAGAGGGAGCCATCACACAGAGACATCACACAGAGCCATCACACAGAGAGGGAGCCATCACACAGAGGCATCACACAGAGGCATCACACAGAGGAATCACACAGAGGCCATCACACAGAGCAGAGGGGGGGGGGGCATCACACAGAGCAGTGAGGGAGCCATCACACAGAGAGGGAACCATCACACAGAGCCATCACACAGAGCCATCACACAGAGGCATCACACAGAGCAGTGAGGGAGCCATCACACAGAGAGGGCACCATCACTCAGACCCATCACACAGAGCAGTGAGGGAGCCATCACACAGAGAGGGCACCATCACACAGACCCATCACACAGAGCAGTGAGGGAGCCATCACACAGAGCAGTGAGGGACCCATCACACAGAGCCATCACACAGAGCAGTGAGGGACCCATCACACAGAGAGTGAACCATCACTCAGAGAGGGAACCATCACTCAGAGAGGGAGCCATCACACAGAGCCATCACACAGAGCAGTGAGGGACCCATCACATAGAGAGGGAACCATCACACAGAGCCATCACACAGAGCAGTGAGGGACCCATCACACAGAGAGGGCACCATCACACAGATCCATCACACAGAGCAGTGAGGGAGCCATCACACAGAGAGGGCACCATCACACAGACCCATCACACAGAGCAGTGAGGGAGCCATCACACAGAGCAGTGAGGGAGCCATCACACAGAGCAGTGAGGGACCCATCACACAGAGCAGTGAGGGACCCATCACACAGAGCAGTGAGGGACCCATCACACAGAGATGGAACCATCACTCAGAGAGGGAGCCATCACACAGAGCCATCACACAGGGCAGTGAGGGACCCATCACACAGAGAGGGAACCATCACAGATAGCCATTACACAGAGAGGGAGCCATCACACAGAGGAATCACACAGAGAGGGAGCCATCACACAGAGGCATCACACAGAGCCATCACACAGAGAGGGAGCCATCACACAGAGCCATCACACAGAGCCATCACACAGAGAGGGAGCCATCACACAGAGGCATCACACAGAGGCATCACACAGAGGAATCACACAGAGGCCATCACACAGAGCAGGGGGGGGGGGGGGCATCACACAGAGCAGTGAGGGAGCCATCACACAGAGAGGGAACCATCACACAGAGCCATCACACAGAGCCATCACACAGAGGCATCACACAGAGCAGTGAGGGAGCCATCACACAGAGAGGGCACCATCACTCAGACCCATCACACAGAGCAGTGAGGGAGCCATCACACAGAGAGGGCACCATCACACAGACCCATCACACAGAGCAGTGAGGGAGCCATCACACAGAGAGGGCACCATCACACAGACCCATCACACAGAGCAGTAAGGGAGCCATCACACAGAGCAGTGAGGGAGCCATCACACAGAGCAGTGAGGGACCCATCACACAGAGTAGTGAGGGACCCATCACACAGAGCAGTGAGGGACCCATCACACAGAGATGGAACCATCACTCAGAGAGGGAGCCATCACACAGAGCCATCACACAAGGCAGTGAGGGACCCATCACACAGAGAGGGAACCATCACTCAGAGAGGGAATCATCACACAGAAAGGGACCCATCACACAGAGAGGGAACCATCACAGATAGCCATTACACAGAGAGGGAGCCATCACACAGAGGAATCACACAGAGAGGGAGCCATCACACAGAGGCATCACACAGAGCCATCACACAGAGAGGGAGCCATCACACAGAGACATCACACAGAGCCATCACACAGAGAGGGAGCCATCACACAGAGGCATCACACAGAGGAATCACACAGAGGCCATCACACAGAGCAGAGGGGGGGGGGCATCACACAGAGCAGTGAGGGAGCCATCACACAGAGAGGGAACCATCACACAGAGCCATCACACAGAGCCATCACACAGAGGCATCACACAGAGCAGTGAGGGAGCCATCACACAGAGAGGGCACCATCACTCAGACCCATCACACAGAGCAGTGAGGGAGCCATCACACAGAGAGGGCACCATCACACAGACCCATCACACAGAGCAGTGAGGGAGCCATCACACAGAGCAGTGAGGGACCCATCACACAGAGCCATCACACAGAGCAGTGAGGGACCCATCACACAGAGAGTGAACCATCACTCAGAGAGGGAACCATCACTCAGAGAGGGAGCCATCACACAGAGCCATCACACAGAGCAGTGAGGGACCCATCACACAGAGAGGGAACCATCACTCAGAGAGGGAACCATCACACAGAAAGGGACCCATCACACAGAGAGGGAACCATCACAGATAGCCATCACACAGAGAGGGAGCCATCACACAGAGAAGGAGCCATCACACAGAGAGGGAGCCATCACACAGAGAAGGAGCCATCACACAGAGAAGGAGCCATCACACAGAAAGGGACCCATCACACAGAGAGGGAACCATCACAGGTAGCCATCACACAGAGAGGGAGTCATCACACAGAGAAGGAGCCATCACAGAGAGGGAGCCATCACACAGAGAAGGAGCCATCACACAGAGAAGGAGCCATCACACAGAGAAGGAGCCATCACACAGAAAGGGAACCATCACACAGAGCCATCACACAGAAAGGGGACCATCACACAAAGCCATCACACAGAGAGGGAGCCATCACACAGAGCCATCACAGAGAGGGAGCCATCACACAGAGCCATCACAGAGAGCTGAGAGGAAGCCATCACAGAGAGCTGTCAATACATGATATACTGTACATACAAGGTAGATCACAGATAAATGATATTCAGTATTTTGTCAATTCAACTGAGATATCCTCCCATGAAAATCAATGTCACTTTCAAGGTTTTAAAACTTGAATTGGAATTTCAGTTCATCCCCTGAATTGAAATGTACCTGTCAGCGTGTGAAGTGTGTGTGATTTATTTTAGAATGCATTGTTTTGAGTTATAGTGACCAATGCCGGGCGGGCAAATTGTCTGCTTTGACGCCTCTCTCAATTAGAACATGTCTCTATTTTAGCCTTTTATCATTGGTGCTGTAGTCACACGAAACAACAGCAATGTTGTCATTACTCACTATTGGAGCTCATTTGAATTGGAAAAGAGGGCTAAGAGTTGATGCTTCATCATACATATATGTAATACTCCTGGTGTTATACTTATGATGCAATACTCTTGATACGCCTGGTGCAATACTCCTGATGCAATACTCCTGATGCAATACTCCTGGTGTAATACTCCTGATGCAATACTCCTGATGCAATACTCCTGGTGTAATACTCCTGATGTAATACTGCTGGTGTAATACTCCTGATGCAATACTCCTGATGCAATACTCCTGGTGTAATACTCCTGATGTAATACTCCTGATACTCCTGGTGTAATACTCCTGATGCAATACTCCTGGTGTAATACTCCTGATGTAATACTCCTGATACTCCCGATGTAATACTCCTGATGCAATACTCCTGATACTCCTGGTGTAATACTCCCGGTGTAATACTCCTGGTGTAATACTCCTGGTGTAATACTCCTGATACTCCTGATGTAATACTCCCGGTGTAATACTCCTGGTGTAATACTCCTGGTACTCCTGATGTAATACTCCTGGTGTAATACTCCGGGTGTAATTCTCCTGATACTCCTGCTGTAATACTCCTGGTGTAATACTCCTGATAATCCTGATGTGATACTCCTGATGTAATACTCCTGATGTAATACTCCTGGTGTAATACTCCTGATAATGCTGATGTGATACTCCTGATGTAATACTCCTGATGTAATACTCCTGGTGTAATACTCCTGGTGTAATACTCCTGATAATCCTGATGTGATATTCCTGATGTAATACTCCTGATACTCCTGATGTAATACTACTGGTGTAATACTCCTGGTGTAATACTCCCGATAATCCTGATGTGATAATCCTGATGTGATACTCCTGATGTAATACTCCTGATGTAATACTCCTGATACTCCTGATGTAATACTCCTGATACTCCTGATGTAATACTCCTGATACTCCTGATGTAATACTCCTGGTGTAATACTCCTGATGTAATACTCCTGATACTCCTGATGTACTACTCCTGGTGTAATACTCATGATACTCCTGATGTAATACTCCTGGTGTAATACTCCTGATGTAATACTCCTGATGTAATACTCCTGGTGGAATACTCCTGGTGTAATACTCCTGGTGTAATACTCCTGATACTCCTGATGTAATACTCATAGTGTAATACTCATGATACTCCTGATGTAATACTCCTGATGTAATACTCCTGGTGTAATTTTCCTGATACTCCTGGTGTAATACTCCTGATACTCCAGGTGTAATAGTCCTGGTACTCCTGACGTGATGCTCCTGGTGTGATACTCCTGGTGTAATACTCCTGATACTCCTGGTGTAATACTCATGATACTCCTGGTGTAATACTCCTGATGTAATACTCCTGGTGTGATACTCCTGGTGTAATACTCCTGATGTAATACTCCTGGTGTAATACTCCTGATGTAATATTCCTGATGTAACACTCATGGTGTAATACTCCTGATGTAATACTCCTGATGTAACACTCATGGTATAATACTCCTGATGTAATACTCCTGCTGTAATACTCATGGTGTAATACTCCTGATGTAATACTCCTGATACTCCTGATGTAATACTCCTGGTGTAATACTCCTGATACTCCTGATGTAATACTTCTGGTGCAATACTCATGATACTCCTGATGTAATACTCCTGATACTCCTGCTGTAATACTCCTAGTGTAATACTCCTGATGTAATACTCCTGATACTCCTGATGTAATACTCCTGGTGTAATACTCCTGATACTCCTGGTGTAATACTCCTGGTGTAATACTCCTGATGTAATACTCCTGATGTAATACTCCTGATGTAATACTCCTGGTGTAATACTCCTGCTGTAATACTCATGCTACTGCTGGTGTAATACTCCTGTGTAATACTCCTGATGTAATACTCCCAGTGTAATACTCCTGGTGTAATACTCCTGGCACTCCTGCTGTAATACTCCTGGTGTAATACTCCTGCTGTAATACTCCTGATGTAATACTGCTGGTGTAATACTCCTGATGTAAAACTCCTGATGTAAAACTCCTGATGTAATACTCCTGGTGTAATACTCCTGATACTCCTGGTGTAAAACTCCTTATGTAATACTCCTGATGTAATACTCGTGGTGTTATGTTTTGTATGTTCATGTTGTCGTTTAGGTAAAATAATTGAGATCACTCAACAAAATGTGCATGAATACCTCTGCTCTACAATAACATATATCTGAAACATATAGTCACCTCTCGGAGCAGGAAGTGTGTATATCCAAACAGGACGTCCTCCCTCCAATCAGAGAAATCCAGCAGCAGGCTCTGCAAGGAATTCTGGGAGATGAGGCGGAGCTCGTCGTCCATGTGGACAGTCAGGCTGACAGGAGAGAGAAGGCAGAGAGGTTCTAGAATACGCCAAACATTCTAAAGATACAGTCAGACAGACAGGAGAGAGAACACAGAGAGGTTCTAGAATACGCCAAACATTCTAAAGATACAGTCAGACTGACAGGAGAGACAACACAGAGAGGTTCTAGAACATGCCACACATTCTAAAGATACAGTCAGACTGACAGGAGAAAGTAGAAACCATTAGACTCATATGAGGCAAAATATTTTGCACAAGTTATGTGTTTCAAGTTAGCGTTGCATTAGCATGACAGGAGGGTGAAGTTTTTACTGAACAAATGTTGAATATGTGACAGTTTGATAGACTGGGACTCTCACCGTGACAAAAGGTCTATGAGTTCAGGTTTGGACATGCTGTCAGGGAGGATACGAGGAATAGCTGCCACACACGTCCTGAACAGATCTATCTTAGGCTTCCTCTCCCCTCTGAGAAAGAGGGAAGGAGAGAGGGGGAGAGAGAGAGAGGGGGGGAAGAGGAGGGAGAGAGAGAGAGAGAGAGAGGGAGAGGGAGAGAGAGAGGGAGAGAGAGCGAGAGAGAGGGAGAGAGCGAGAGAGAGAGAGAGAGAGAGAGAGAGAGAGATTGAGAGGAGGGGGGGGTAAGGGTAGGACATATGGACATGAGGAGGGACAGATTAGTAATATAGTGACACTAGGACCAATCAGAAAGAGAATCTTTTTTTCCACCTAGTATTGAGTGGCTTCAACACAGTGTCATAGTAGGTAGTAAATACAGGACATACGTGATCATGTCCTCTGGTTCCTTGTTGAGCATCTGTACGTTAGTGAGCATCATACAGCGGCCCACCTCCTTGTCCAAGTGTCTCAGGATGTTGTCTATGGCCTTACGCACCTGGGAGTAGTACAGAGACATACCTAGAGAGAGAGAGAGAGAGGGAGAGAGAGAGAGAGAGAGGTAATGAGCTCCTGAACTCTTCCTGAACTTTACTAGCTATAAGGAATTTTTTAAAGAAAATATCTCATCAAGGATCATTTTATATATATATTTGATGAAAATAGTTTTTGGGCCTTACTGTTATTAGCCCATACAAATGCATTGAATAACAGATTCACTGCATGGAACAACAGATAGACCCCAGATAGACATGGACCCCAGACTCCAGATAGACATGGAGCCCAGATAGACATGGACCCCAGATAGACATAGACCCCAGATAGACATGGATCCCAGATAGACATGGAGCCCAGACCCCAGATAGGCATGGACCCCAGATAGACATGGACCCCAGACTCCAGATAGACATGGAGCCCAGATAGACATGGACCCCAGATAGACATAGACCCCAGATAGACATGGACCCCAGATAGACATGGAGCCCAGACCCCAGATAGGCATGGACCCCAGATAGACATGGACCCCAGATAGACATGGACCCCAGATAGACATAGACCCCAGATAGACATGGACCCCAGACCTCAGATAGACATGGACCCCAGATAGACATAGACCCCAGATAGACATAGACCCCGGACCCCAGATAGACATAGACCCCAGACCACAGATAGACATGGACCCCAGATAGACATGGACCACAGATAGACATAGACCCCAGATAGACATAGACCCCAGATAGACATGGACCCCAGATAGGCCTGGACCCCAGACCCCAGATAGACATAGACCCCAGATAGGCCTGGACAGTGACCTTAGGGGGTTTTAAGCACATGCTTACTAAATACTGAACGTATTTAGGCTTGCAATAACAAAGGTGTTGAATAGTTACTGACAAGACATTTCAGCATGACATTTTTCATTAATGATGTAAACATTTGTAAAAACATAATTCCACCTTGACACTATGGGGTATTGTGTGTAGGACAGTGACGCAAAAACAAATCTCTATTTATTCCATTTTATATTCAGGCTGTAACACAACAAGATGTGGAAAAGGTCAAGAGGTGTGAATACTTTCTGAAGGCCCTGTCGGTGCCAATACGATATGTACTGCGATACTCATCATTCTCAAGATTCTATATGTACTGTGATTCTCAAGATTCTATATGTGTTGTGATTCTCAAGATTCTATATGTATTGTGATTCTCAAGATTCTATATGTGTTGTGATTCTCAAGATTCTATATGTGTTGTGATTCTCAAGATTCTATATGTATTGTGATTCTCAGGATTCTATATGTATTGTGATTCTCAAGATTCTATATGTATTGTGATTCTCAAGATTCTATATGTATTGTGATTCTCAAGATTCTATATGTGTTGTGATTCTCAAGATTCTATATGTATTGTGATTCTCAAGATTCTATATGTATTGTGATTCTCAAGATTCTATATGTATTGTGATTCTCAAGATTCTATATGTATTGTGATTCTCAAGATTCTATATGTATTGTGATTCTCAAGATTCTATGTGTTGTGATTCTCAAGATTCTATATGTATTGTGATTCTCAAGATTCTATATGTATTGTGATTCTCAAGATTCTATATGTGTTGTGATTCTCAAGATTCTATATGTATTGTGATTCTCAAGATTCTATATGTATTGTGATTCTCAAGATTCTATATGTATTGTGATTCTCAAGATTCTATATGTGTTGTGATTCTCAAGATTCTATGTGTATTGTGATTCTCAAGATTCTATATGTATTGTGATTCTCAAGATTCTATATGTATTGTGATTCTCAAGATTCTATATGTATTGTGATTCTCAAGATTCTATATGTGTTGTGATTCTCAAGATTCTATATGTATTGTGATTCTCAAGATTCTATATGTATTGTGATTCTCAAGATTCTATATGTGTTGTGATTCTCAAGATTCTATATGTATTGTGATTCTCAAGATTCTATATGTATTGTGATTCTCAAGATTCTATATGTATTGTGATTCTATATGTATTGTGATTCTATATGTATTGTGATTCTATATGTATTGTGATTCTATATGTATTGTGATTCGATACTGTGATTGTATTGTGATTTGATGTTCCAAACATATTGCTCACTACATGTCTGCTGCAGAGAGGCGAGTGAGAGAACAATGGAAAATTGGTTTTGATCAGTCCCGACAATAAAAGTTCTAAAAAACATGTTGGCTCACTATTTTTTTAAAAGATGGAAAACAAGCTATAGGATGAAAAATACCAGAGTTTTGAAGCAGGTACAGCTGATTAGCGCTAGCTAACACTATCTAGCAACAGAAAGAAATAAAACAATATATTATTTTTACAAACTGATACTTGGAGACAAAGTATCGACATAATATCATATAAAATATTATTGCGATATGTAACTGTATCAATTTTTTCCCCCCCATCACTAGTGGGAGAGCGTCTCTAGTGCCACTTCATGGGGCAAATACACACACACACACACCCACAAGCTGCACACACACACAAATGCACACACACCTATGAGTTGGGCTTCGTCCTCAGTGAGCGTCTTGCTGAGGTAAGTCTTCTTCTTCTTCAGAGAGTTTCCAGAGGGCAGAGTGGCTCCAGTGTTGGGCATGGGAGGCTCCCCGTCCTTCTGCTGCAGGGCATCAGCTATCACCAGGAAGGCCCTCAGACCTATGTTCATACGCTACGGAGACACAACACACACACACAGTATTAGTATACATGGGAGGCTCCCCGTCCTTCTGCTGCAGGGCATCAGCTATCACCAGGAAGGCCCTCAGACCTATGTTCATACGCTACGGAGACACAACACACACACACAGTATTAGTATACATGGGAGGCTCCCCGTCCTTCTGCTGCAGGGCATCAGCTATCACCAGGAAGGCCCTCAGACCTATGTTCATACGCTACGGAGACACAACACAGACGCACGCACACACACACACACACACACACACACACACACACACACACACACACACACACACACACACACACACACACACACACAACACACACACACACAGTATTAGTATACATTTGAGGCTCCCCAGCCTTCTGCTATAGGCATCAGGTCAGTGGTGTAGTGTAGTTAGCGAGGCTCCTCTCTGCAAGGTCCGAACAAGGAAAACCATTTTTTAAAGGAAAATAGCTATCTACTTGAACTTCTACACATGTTAAAATGGGGCAGAGAAAATGATGCTGTTTTAAAGCTAATCTCAATGCTATTCTACACATTTTGCCAAGAGGGTGAAAGAACATTTTGCCGTTTTGCAGAAATGCAGAAATCGCTCCGCCATTTCCTGTTTGCTAAAATTCAAAAAGTTCATCTAATTTCAGTTTATGTGACAAAACAAGCAAGTAGAGAAGAATTTTACAATCTAAACCGCTGTGGAATATCTTTTAAATAACCAAAAAATATTATTTTTTCAAGCTATTTGAAGCTGGTGTACAAAACTGAAAAGTGAATAACAGTAGGCCTAGAAATAGCGTAAATAGAACATATTTACTACCGCTTCTTAGACTTGCTTTCAATGAGAATGACAGATCTATATATCTACATTTCTAAGTGAATTTGGTCAGGTCACCCAAAAAACGTTACATATTGCAGCTTTAAAGCCACTTTCCTGTAATTTAAAAATTACAAATAATTGTCCCATGGCTTATGAAATGTCTAACTGCTATCTGGAGTAGACCTGAGCTTTAGGGGCCCCGACCTGCTTGCCACTGTGTTTGTTACCTCTGGGTTGAGACTGAACGCTTTGGCAGGCTTCCCGACACACAGCAGGTCAAAGATGATCTCCTTCATGGCAAAATCGAGTCTTTCCTGAAGAGAGAGAGGAGGAGAAGAGGACCAATATTATAGAGTACTGTAGTAGTAGACGTAGTAGACACAGCAGTAGTAGTAGACACAGTAGTAGTAGTATACACAGTAGTAGTAGACACAGTAGTAGTAGACACAGTAGTAGTAGACACAGTAGTAGTAGTAGACACAGTAGTAGTAGACACAGTAGTAGTAGACACAGTATTAGTAGACACAGTAGTAGTAGTAGACACAGTAGTAGTAGACACAGTAGTAGTAGTAGACACAGTAGTAGTAGTAGACCCAGTAGTAGTAGTAGACACAGTAGTAGTAGTAGACACAGTAGTAGTAGTAGACACAGTAGTAGTAGACACAGTAGTAGTAGACACAGTAGTAGTAGTAGACACAGTAGTAGTAGACACAGTAGTAGTAGACACAGTAGTAGTAGACACAGTAGTAGTAGACACAGTAGTAGTAGTAGACACAGTAGTAGTAGTAGACACAGTAGTAGTAGACACAGTAGTAGTAGACACAGTAGTAGTAGTAGACACAGTAGTAGTAGACACAGTAGTAGTAGTAGACACAGTAGTAGTAGACACAGTAGTAGTAGTAGACACAGTAGTAGTAGTAGACACAGTAGTAGTAGTAGTAGACACAGTAGTAGACGACACAGTAGTAGTAGTAGACCCAGTAGTAGTAGTAGACACAGTAGTAGTAGTAGACACAGTAGTAGTAGTAGACACAGTAGTAGTAGTAGACACAGTAGTAGTAGTAGTAGACACAGTAGTAGACGACACAGTAGTAGTAGACACAGTAGTAGTAGACACAGTAGGCTGTCTGAGTATAAAGATGGATGTTGGTGTTGCATCACGGTGCTGGCATATCTCCATATCTCTATCTGTCTATCTGGGGTCTAAACCTCTCTTCCATATTAAGATCCTACCACGGACACCTAGGCCTGAAGGTCTATGCATGTAATGCCCTGATGTATTTAGTGCTGAAATCTCTGACAGATGAACCGTGAGGTGGACAATTATTGTTTTAGGAAAGTAAAAAAACAAAACAATCGGCTATAATGTTATATATGATACACATCCAAACACAAGGAATAGTGTTTTTATAATTAGTTCTAGGCTGTTTTGAAGGAGACTTAAATGACTATGAGGTTAAAGTGCAGATTGTCAGTCATACAGACAAGACATGCTAACCTCTCACCATTGCAAATATCATATCCCAAATAACTATTCACAAAATAATTATTCACGATTCACGATTCATTCAGGATTATCCGTATTAATTAGCATCCACATTAATGTAGAAGTGTTCAAAAACATATTATATTCTCGTGTACAATAAAAGTGACTCCAAAATGACACAATACATCATTTACCATTCATTTCTATTGGGCACAAATTCATCTGAAGAAAAAACAACCAAAAACAAACAGAAAATGCATCCAACCAGTTTGTAGAGTCACAAGCTTGTTGTAATCGTTGCATGTTAGGACTATGGGACCAAATACTAAACGTTTGACTCCTTTCATACACATATAAGTGAATTTGTCCCCATACGTTTGGTCCCCTAAAATGGGGTGACTATGTACAATAAGTGCTGTAATTTCTAAATGGTTTACCCGATAAAATACTCTCAAATTAAAGCTGACTTTGTATATAATGTCAAATGAACAAAAGTCGATTCTCATCTCCAGACAGATCAGTCTTCTCTTTTCAGAAGTAGGCATTTGCTTTCCAAACCGTAGACCTTCTCGCAATTGTATTTGTATTTGCCAGCAGCATACCACCCTGCATCCCACTGCTGGCTTGCTTCTGATGCTAAGCAGGGTTGGTCCAGGTCAGTCCCTGGATGGGAGAGCAGGTGATGTTGGAGGGCAAGTAGGAGGCACTATTTCCTCTGGTCTAAAAAAAAAAATCCCATGATTGGGGACACTGCCCTGTGTAGGGTGCCATCTTTTGGATGGGGCGTTAAACAGGTGTCCTGACTCTCTGAGGTCATTAAAGATCCCATGGCACTTGTCATAAGAGTAGGGGTGTTAAACCTAGAAGCTGATAATCTGTAAGTTAACGATGCTCCCTGGTGTAGTATTGTGAATAATGATATTTCTGTCTGTTCAGAGTAATATTTGAACACAATCTGGATATTTTCCATCCGGTTTGTTTGTTGTATGTCCTTAATACACACCTGGGCTATAAATTGTATGATCTTGACAAAGATGTTGAGTGGCATGTCTCTGGGTACGACACTACGACTGCCCTTAGGGAACAGAGTGGTGGTGATGGACGTCAGACGACTAGAGAAAACGAGAGAGAGAGGAGGAGGAAGGGAGAAAGAGAGAGAGAGAGAGAGAGAGAGAGAGAGGAGGAGGAAGGGAGAAAGAGAGCAAGAGAGAGGGGGGAGAGAGGGGGGGGAGAGCGTGGGAAAGAGAGAGAGAAAGGGAAGGAAGGGAGGAGGGGGGTGAGAAAGTGAGAGGGAGGAAGAGAGAGAGAGAGAGAGAGAGAGAGAGAGAGAGAGAGAGAGAGAGAGAGAGAGAGAGAGAGAGAAAGAGAGAGCGAAATAGAGAGAGAAAGGGGAGTGAGGGAGAAGGGGTTGAGAGAGAGAGAGAGAGAGAGAGAGAGAGAGAGAGAGAGAGAGAGAGAGAGAGAGAGAGAGAGAGAGAGAGAGAGAGGAGGAAGGGAGAAAGAGCAAGAGAGAGACAGAGAGAGGGGGGGAGAGAGCGAGGGAAAGAGAGAGAGAGAGAGGGGGGGAGAGAGCGAGGGAAAGAGAGAGAGAGCGAAAGGGGAAGGATAGATTAATATCACACAACAGAAGCAATACATTACATCCTTCTTGTATAATACTGAAGGAGAGCATTACACATGTACAGGCCCCAGGACAGCTATTGAAAAACCTCGGATACACACGAAAAAGGGCTCCTGTCGACAACATTGTAAACTGCCGATGACAGACGAGCATGGTGTATGTTGTATCCTACAGTACCTCTGTGTTCCGGTGTTGCTCTCACACTTGATCCTGATCATATAGACCCAGAGGAGCCGGTAGAGAGCCTCCAGAGCCACACGGGCCATCTTGGGATCCTTATTCTGGAAACACACACCTCAAGAGTTAGTCACACGTCAACAGCACACAGTAGCATCGGTCTGGTTTCACACCACATTAGTTCCAATTACCAACTGACATAGAGTCTCACCATAGGATGATAGTGTAAGAAGCATTACCCACAGTGCCACTGTCTATCCCATTAGTGAGAACCGACCAGAACCCAATAACATTACCACTGACATAGAGTCTCACCATAGGATGATAGTGTAAGAAGCATTACCCACAGTGCCACTGTCTATCCCATTAGTGAGAACCGACCAGAACCCAATAACATTACCACTGACATAGAGTCTCACCATAGGATGATAGTGTAAGAAGCATTACCCACAGTGCCACTGTCTATCCCATTAGTGAGAACCGACCAGAACCCAATAACATTACCACTGACATAGAGTCTCACCATAGGATGATAGTGTAAGAAGCATTACCCACAGTGCCACTGTCTATCCCATTAGTGAGAACCGACCAGAACCCAATAACATTACCACTGACATAGAGTCTCACCATAGGATGATAGTGTAAGAAGCATTACCCACAGTGCCACTGTCTATCCCATTAGTGAGAACCGACCAGAACCCAATAACATTACCACTGACATAGAGTCTCACCATAGGATGATAGTGTAAGAAGCATTACCCACAGTGCCACTGTCTATCCCATTAGTGAGAACCGACCAGAACCCAATAACATTACCACTGACATAGAGTCTCACCATAGGATGATAGTGTAAGAAGCATTACCCACAGTGCCACTGTCTATCCCATTAGTGAGAACCGACCAGAACCCAATAACATTACCACTGACATAGAGTCTCACCATAGGATGATAGTGTAAGAAGCATTACCCACAGTGCCACTGTCTATCCCATTAGTGAGAACCGACCAGAACCCAATAACATTACCACTGACATAGAGTCTCACCATAGGATGATAGTGTAAGAAGCATTACCCACAGTGCCACTGTCTATCCCATTAGTGAGAACCGACCAGAACCCAATAACATTACCACTGACATAGAGTCTCACCATAGGATGATAGTGTAAGAAGCATTACCCACAGTGCCACTGTCTATCCCATTAGTGAGAACCGACCAGAACCCAATAACATTACCAGACATAGAGTCTCACCATAGGATGATAGTGTAAGAAGCATTACCCACAGTGCCACTGTCTATCCCATTAGTGAGAACCGACCAGAACCCAATAACATTACCACTGACATAGAGTCTCACCATAGGATGATAGTGTAAGAAGCATTACCCACAGTGCCACTGTCTATCCCATTAGTGAGAACCGAACAGAACCCAATAACATTACCAGACATACACTCTGAGAATAAAAGGTGCTGTCTAGAACCTAAACGGGTTCTCCGGTTGTCCCCAGAGGAGAACCATAAACAACCCTCATGCAGTATCCTCCAGGCACTCTGACATCTATTGCTGTTCAACCTGAACACCTTCTACCGAACAGCTTCCTCCACCAGCACAGCTAATAAGGGGGGTTGAGGTGTGTGTGTGTGTGTGTGTGTGTGTGTGTGTGTTTGTGTGTGTGTGGGTATGGGTGGGTGTGTGTGTGGGTATGGGTGTGTGTGTGTGTATGGGTGTGTGTATATGTATGGGTAGGTGTGTGTGGGTATGGGTGTGTGTGTGGGTATGGGTGTGTGTGTGTGTGGGTATGGGTGTGTGTGTGTGGGTATGGGTGTGTGTGTGTATAGGTATGGGTGTGTGTGTGTGGGTATGGGTGTGTGTGTGGGTATGGGTGGGTGGGTGGGTGGGTATGGGTGGGTGTGTGTGTGGGTATGGGTGGGTGGGTGGGTATGGGTGGGTGTGTTTGTGGGTATGGGTGTGTGTTCTGACCTTGAGGTTGGAGAGACAGTTGTTGAGGAAGATGTGCCATCTGTTGAGGAAGAGCTGCTTCTGACTGACACACAGCAGACAGGTAACCAATGGAAACAGAGCCTGGAGACAGAGAACAACAACTCATCATGGATCCATACACTACATGACATTACACGACATTACACTACACTACATGACATTACACTACATTACACGACATGACACTACACTCACTACATTACTACATTACACTACATGACATTACACTATACTACCTGACATTACACTACACTACATGACATTACACTACATTACATGACATTACACTATACTACATGACATTACACTATACTACATTACACTGCACTAAATGGCATTGCACTATGTTACATTACACTACACTACATGACATTACACTACATTACATTACACTACACGACATTACACTACACTACATGACATTACACTATACTACACGACATTACACTACACTGCATAACATTACACTACACTACATGACATTACACTATACTACATGACATTACACTATACTACACATTACACTACACTACATGACATTACACTATACTACATGACATTACACTATACTACATGACATTACACTACACTACATGACATTACACTATACTACATGACATTACACTATACTACATTACATTGCACTACACTACATTACACTACATGACATTACACTATTCTACCTGACATTACACTACACTACATGACATTACACTACACTACATGACATTACACTACACTACCTGACATTACACTACATTACACGACAGGACATAACATTACACTATACTACATGACATTACACTACATTACATTACATTACACTACATTGTTTTACACGACATTACACTACACTACACTGCATGATATTACACTACACTACATGACATTACACTACATTACATTACAACACATTACATTACATTTCACTACATTGTTTTACACAACATGACATTACACTACACTACAATACATTATAACACATTACAATACATTGTTTTAAACTACATGACATTACACTACACTACATGCCATGCATTAAACTACATTACATTACATTACATTACATTACATTACACTACATTACATTACATTAAACTACATTAAACTACATTACATTACATTACACTACATTACACTACATTACACTACATTAAACTACATTAAACTACATTAAACTACATTACATTACATTACACTACATTACACTACATTAAACTACATTAAACTACATTACATTACATTACATTACACTACATTACACTACATTACATTACACTACATTACATTACATTACACTACATTACACTACATTACACTACATTACACTACATTAAACTACATTACATTACACTACATTACATTACACTACATTACATTACACTACATTACATTACATTACACTACATTACATTACATTACACTACATTACATTACACTACATTACACTACATTACACTACATTAAACTACATTAAACTACATTACATTACACTACATTACATTACATTACACTACATTACACTACATTACACTACATTACACTACATTAAACTACATTACATTACACTACATTACATTACATTACACTACATTACACTACATTACACTACATTACACTACATTAAACTACATTACATTACACTACATTACATTACACTACATTACATTACACTACATTACATTACATTACACTACATTACACTACATTACACTACATTACACTACATTAAACTACATTACATTACACTACATTACATTACATTACACTACATTACATTACATTACACTACATTAAACTACATTACACTACATTACATTACATTACACTACATTACATTACATTACACTACATTACATTACACTACATTACATTACATTACACTACACTACATTACATTACATTACACTACATTACATTACATTACACTACATTACATTACACTACATTACATTACACTACATTACATTACATTACACTACATTACACTACATTACATTACATTACACTACATTACACTACATTACACTACATTACATTACATTACATTACACTACATTACATTACATTACATTACATTACATTACACTACATTACATTACATTACACTACATTACATTACATTACATTACACTACATTACATTACATTACATTACATTACACTACATTACATTACATTACACTACATTACATTACATTACATTACACTACATTACATTACACTACATTACATTACATTACATTACATTACACTACATTACATTACATTACACTACATTACATTACATTACACTACACTACATTACATTACACTACATTACATTACATTACACTACACTACATTACATTACATTACATTACACTACATTACACTACATTACATTACATTACACTACATTACATTACATTACACTACACTACATTACATTACATTACACTACATTACACTACATTACATTACATTACACTACATTACATTACATTACACTACATTACATTACACTACACTACATTACACTACATTACACTACATTACATTACACTACATTACATTACATTACACTACATTACACTACATTACACTACATTACACTACATTACATTACATTACACTACATTACATTACATTACACTACATTACACTACATTACATTACACTACATTACATTACATTACACTACATTACACTACACTACATTACATTACATTACACTACATTACATTACATTACACTACATTACATTACATTACACTACATTACATTACATTACATTACACTACATTACATTACATTACATTACACTACATTACACTACATTACATTACATTACACTACATTACATTACATTACACTACATTACATTACATGACATTACACTACACTACATTACATTACACTACATTATTTGTCATTACATGTACTCATTCAACAAGGTTGTATGGAGTTTCAGATTGGTGCCAACCGTGGTCCTCTCACACCTGTGTGTCTGTTTCAGTGTTAGTGTCTCACAATGATCATTAAATATATTCTATTACATTAAGTCTCAAATACCACTCTCAGACCGGCAGGCATATGTAGGTAATGCTTTTAAACTGGTTGAGGTATGATGGGAATGTATCAGATGAGTAATCTGTCAGTAAATATAATCTAATATGTTGTCTCTCCTTCCTTCCTTCCTTCCTTCCTTCCTTCCTTCCTTCCTTCCTTCCTTCCTTCCTACCTTCCTCCCATCGCTCTCTCTCCCTCTCTCTCTCTATCTGTCTCTCTCTCTCTCTCTCTCTCTGTCTCTCTCTCTGTCTCTCTCTCCGTCTCTCTCTCTCTCTGTCTCTCTCCGTCTCTCTCTCTCTCTCTCTGTCTCTCTCTCTCTCTCTCTGTCTCCCTCTCTCTCTGTCTCCCTCTCTCTCTGTCTCTCTCTTCTCTCTCTCTGTCTCTTTCATACACACACACTATCCCAGCTCTTCTGTCTCTGTCTTTCTCTCTCTCCCCACACCCTTCTCCCACTCTCTCTGTCAGTCGGTAGAGTACAAATTGAAGGGTAGGGGTGTGGCGGTATGAGGAAGAACAACATGTAGGGACAAACAAACAGCGTGTTATTATCTCCCTGCTCCTTTTGGTCCCGTCAGCTCTGGCATGACAGGGTAGTGTGTGTGTGTACTCATCGTGAAAAACATCTTGTTAAAGAAGGAGTGAGGAGGAGGAAGAAGAGGAGTGACAGATTGAAGTCTTGTCTTAACGTCTGGTTGGCTGGATGGAGGGTATTTGAAGAATCCCAAACAAAACAAACATGTTCAGTAGGCGGATGACATTTCTAGCACCATTCGAAGGAGGTAGTGAAAGCCACAAGGGGACAAATAAACAACCACACACAAAAACAAAAACAACGACAACAACTATTGAAAAAAACCAGCAGTCCATAAATACATCAATGGGCTGTGTCCCAACACCACATACCCCCCCTCCTCTTGTCCTGTCATTCATTAATACTATGGGACCAGACTATACCTGGAGTCCCTTCATTAATACTATGGGGACCAGACTATACCTGGAGTCAATTCATTAATACTATGGGGACCAGACTATACCTGGAGTCAATTCATTAATACTATGGGGACCAGACTATACCTGGAGTCAATTCATTAATACTATGGGGACCAGACTATACCTGGAGTCCATTCATGAATACTATGGGGACCAGACTATACCTGGAGTCCATGCATTAATACTATGGGGACCAGACTATACCTGGAGTCCATTCATTAATGCTATGGGACCAGACTATACCTGGAGTCCATTCATTAATACTATGGGACCAGACTATACCTGGAGTCCATTCATTAATACTATGGGGACCAGACTATACCTGGAGTCCATTCATTAATACTATGGGGACCAGACTATACATGTAGTCCATTCATTAATACTATGGGACCAGACTATACCTGGAGTCCATTCATTAATACTATGGGGACCAGACTATACCTGGAGTCAATTCATTAATACTATGGGGACCAGACTATACCTGGAGTCCATTCATGAATACTATGGGGACCAGACTATACCTGGAGTCCATGCATTAATACTATGGGGACCAGACTATACCTGGAGTCCATTCATTAATGCTATGGGACCAGACTATACCTGGAGTCCATTCATTAATACTATGGGACCAGACTATACCTGGAGTCCATTCAGTAATACTATGGGGACCAGACTATACCTGGAGTCCATTCATTAATACTATGGGGACCAGACTATACCTGTAGTCCATTCATTAATACTATGGGACCAGACTATACCTGTAGTCCATTCATTAATACTATGGGGACCAGACTATACCTGGAGTCAATTCATTAATACTATGGGGACCAGACTATACCTGGAGTCAATTCATTAATACTATGGGGACCAGACTATACCTGGAGTTCATTCATTAATACTATGGGACCAGACTATACCTGGAGTCCATTCATTAATACTGTGGGACCAGACGATTGGTGGAGTCCATTCATTAATCAGTGGTAGGTGAGGAAAGGAGACATGACTTAAAGCTGAAATCTGTAAAAGGAGAATCTGACCAGTACAGTAATAGTGTGGTATAGACTGACCAGTATAGTACTAGTGTGGTATAGACTGACAGGTACAGTAATAGTGTGGTATAGACTGACCAGTACAGTAATAGTGTGGTATAGACTGACCAGTACAGTAATAGTGTGGTATAGACTGACCAGTACAATAATAGTGTGGTATAGACTGACCAGTACAGTAATAGTGTGGTATAAACTGACCAGTACAGTAATAGACTGACCAGTACAGTAATAGAGTGGTATAGACTGACCAGTACAGTAATAGTGTTGCATAGACTGACCAGTACAGTAATAGTGTGGTATAGACTGACCAGTACAGTAATAGTGTGGTATAGACTGACCAGTACAGTAATAGTGTGGTATAAACTGACCAGTACAGTAAAAGTGTGGTATAGACTGACAGGTACAGTAATAGTGTGGTATAGACTGACCAGTACAGTAATAGTGTGGTATAGACTGACCAGTACAGTAATAGTGTGGTATAGACTGACCGGTACTGACCAGTACAATAATAGTGTGGTATAGACTGACCAGTACAGTAATAGTGTGGTATAAACTGACCAGTACAGTAATAGACTGACCAGTACAGTAATAGAGTGGTATAGACTGACCAGTACAGTAATAGTGTTGCATAGACTGACCAGTACAGTAATAGTGTAGTATAGACTGACCAGTACAGTAATAGTGTGGTATAGACTGACCAGTACAGTAATAGTGTGGTATAAACTGACCAGTACAGTAAAAGTGTGGTATAGACTGACAGGTACAGTAATAGTGTGGTATAGACTGACCAGTACAGTAATAGTGTGGTATAGACTGACCAGTACAGTAATAGTGTGGTATAGACTGACCGGTACAGTAATAGTGTGGTATAGACTGAACAGTACAGTAATAGACTGACCAGTACAGTAATAGTGTGGTATAGACTGATCAGTACAGTAATATAGTGGTATAGACTGACCAGTACAGTAATAGTGTGGTATAGACTGACCAGTACAATAATAGTGTGGTATAGACTGACCATTACAGTAATAGAGTGGTACAGACTGATCAGTACAGTAATATAGTGGTATAGACTGACCAGTACAGTAATAGAGTGGTATAGACTGACCAGTACAGTAATAGTGTGGTATAGACTGACCAGTACAGTAATAGTGTGGTATAGACTGACCAGTACAGTAATAGTGTGGTATAGACTGACCAGTACAGTAATAGAGTGGTATAGACTGACCAGTACAGTAACAGACTGACCAGTACAGTAATAGAGTGGTATAGACTGACCAGTACAGTAACAGACTGACCAGTACAGTAATAGTGTGGTATAGACTGACCATTACAGTAATAGAGTGGTACAGACTGATCAGTACAGTAATATAGTGGTATAGACTGACCAGTACAGTAATATAGTGGTATAGACTGACTAGTACAGTAATAGTGTGGTATAGACTGACCAGTACAGTAATAGAGTGGTATAGACTGACCAGTACAGTAATAGACTGACCAGTACAGTAATAGTGTGGTATAGACTGACCAGTACAGTAACAGACTGACCAGTACAGTAATAGTGTGGTATAGACTGACCAGTACAGTAATAGAGTGGTATAGACTGACCAGTACAGTAATAGAGTGGTATAGACTGACCAGTACAGTAACAGACTGACCAGTACAGTAATAGAGTGGTATAGACTGACCAGTACAGTAATAGTGTGGTATAGACTGACCAGTACAGTAATAGAGTGGTATAGACTGACCAGTACAGTAACAGACTGACCAGTACAGTAATAGTGTGGCATAGACTGACCAGAGAGTGTTTCTTCCTAGAGGACAGGTCCAGCGTAGTGTCATACAGACTTTCTACAAAGTTCCTCAGACACGGAACATTCACCTCGTTCTTCACCGTCTGCAAGGTCAAAGGGAAAAGGTCATAGGTCATACACAGAGCAGAGGGGTTACCAATGTACAGGACAGGTACAGTATATTAGATATGAGAGATTTCAAGATATGGTATAGAGATATGTACTGCGGCTACGGGGGACTAATATCTCCAGTGACATTATTGATTGATTAGGCACATTACAACATGAAGTAGAGTTAGAGGTACACTATATTAGACATGAGAGACTATGAGATATGAGAGAGATATGAGAAGATATGAGAAGATATGAGAGGATATGGGAGGATATGAGAAGATATGAGAGGATATGAGAAGATATGAGGGGATATGAGAGATGTGAGAGGATATGAGAAGATATGTGGGGATATGAGAGAGATGTGAGAGGATATGAGGGGATATGAGAAGATATGAGGAGTGTGAGAGATATGTGAGAGGATATGAGAAGATATGAGAATATATGAGGGGATGTGAGATAGATGTGAGAGGATATGAGAAGATATGAGAAGATATGAGAGGATATGAGAAGATATGAGGGGATGTGAGATAGATATGAGGGGATGTGAGAGAGATGTGAGAGGATATGTCTGGATATGAGAAGATATGAGGAGTGTGAGAGAGATGTGAGAGGATATGAGGGGATATGAGGGGATATGAGGAGTATGAGATAGATGTGAGAGGATATGAGGGGATATGAGAAGATATGAGGAGTGTGAGATAGATGTGAGAGGATATGAGAAGATATGAGAGGTGTGAGAGAGATGTGAGAGGATATGAGGGGATATGAGAAGATATGAGGAGTGTGAGATAGATGTGAGAGGATATGAGAAGATATGAGAGGTGTGAGAGAGATGTGAGAGGATATGAGGGGATATGAGAAGATATGAGGAGTGTGAGATAGATATGAGGGGATATGAGGAGATATGAGAAGATATGAGAGGTTTGAGAGAGATGTGAGAGGATATGAGGGGATATGAGAAGATATGAGGAGTGTGAGATAGATATGAGGGGATATAAGGAGATATGAGAAGATATGAGAGGTTTGAGAGAGATGTGAGAGGATATGAGGGGATATGAGAATATATGAGAGGTGTGAGAGAGATATGAGGGGATATGAGAGGTGTGAGAGAGATGTGAGAGGATGTGAGGGGATATGAAGATATGAGGAGCGTGAGAGAGGTGTGAGAGGATATGAGGGGATATGAGAAGATATGAGGAGTGTGAGAGAGGTGTGAGAGGATATGAGGGGATATGAGAAGATATGAGGAGTGTGAGAGAGATGTGAGAGGATATGAGGGGATATGAGAAGATATGAGGAGTGTGAGAGGATATGCGACAAGTGTAGAGACAGACTGGTGTAGAGACAGACTGGTGTAGAGACAGACTGGTGTGGAGACAGACTGGTGTGGAGACAGACTGGTGTGGAGACAGACTGGTGTGGAGACAGACTGGTGTATAGACGGACTGGTGTAGAGACAGACTGGTGTTGATACAGACTGGTGTATAGACGGACTGGTGTAGAGCCAGACTGGTGTAGAGACAG
>NC_048593.1:39503811-39523811 GCF_013265735.2 Oncorhynchus mykiss
AGATCTTCATTGTAAAGGGTTTAAACACTGTTTCCCAGGGTTCGATGAACCATAAACAATTAATGAACATGCACCTGTGGAACGGTCATTAAGACACTAACAGCTCACAGACCGTAGGCAATTAAGGTCACAGTTATGAAAACTTAGGACACTAAAGAGGACTTTCTACTGACTCTGAAAAACACCAAAAGAAAGAAGCCCAGGGTCCCTGCTCATCTGCGTGAATGTGTCTTAGGCATGCTGCAAGGAGGCATGAGGACTGCAGATGTGGCCAGGGCAATAAATTGCAATGTCTGTACTGTGAGACGCCTAAGACAGCTCTACAGGGAGACAGGACAGACAGCTGATCATCCTCGCAGTGGCAGACCACGTGTAACAACACCTGCACAGGATCGGTACATCCGAACATCACACCAGCGGGACAGATACAGGATGGCAACAAGAACTGCCCGAGATACACCAGGAACACACAATCCAACCATCAGTGTTCAGACTTTCCGCAATAGGCTGAGAGAGGCTGGACTGAGGGCTTGTAGGCCTGTTGTAAGGCAGGTCCTCACCAGACATCACCGGCAACAACGTCACCTATGGGCACAAACCCACCATCGCTGGACCAGACAGGACTGGCAAAAAGTGCTCTTCACTGACGAGTCGCGGTTTTGTTTCACCAGGGGGATGGTCGGGTTCGCGTTTATCGTCGAAGGAATGAGCGTTACACCGAGGCCTGTACTCTGGAGCAAGATCGATTTGGAGGTGGAGGGTCCGTCATGGTCTGGGGCGGTGTGTCACAGCATCATCAAACTGAGCTTGTTGTCATTGCAGGCAATCTCAACGCTGTGCGTTACAGGGAAGACATCCTCCTCCCTCATGTGGTACCCTTCCTGCAGGCTCATCCTGACATGACCCTCCAGCATGACAATGCCACCAGCCATACTGCTCGTTCTGTGCGTGATTTCCTGCAAGACAGGAATATTAGTGTTCTGCCATGGCCAGTGAAAAGCCCGGATCTCAATCCCATTGAGCACGTCTGAGACCTGTTGGATCGGAGGGTGAGGGCTTGGGCCATTCCCCCCAGAAATGTCCAGGAACTTGCAGGTGCCTTGGTGGAAGAGTGGGGTAACATCTCACAGCAAGAACGGGCAAGTCTGGTGCAGTCCATGAGGAGGAGATGCACTGCAGTACTTAATGCAGCTGGTGGCCACACCAGAAACTGACTGTTACTATTGATTTTGAACCCCCCTTTGTTCAGGGACACATTATTCCATTTCTGTTATGTTCATACAAATATTTACACATGTTAAGTTTGCTGAATATAAACGCAGTTGACAGTGAGAGGACGTTTCTTTTTTTGCTGAGTTTATATCAGCTAACCACATCATATACTATAGCACTCTTGTGCCCGACGGCACATTCAATCACCTGGCAACCATTGGTTGCAACGTCTGAGCAGGGGAACGCGACCATAATATGCAGCGTTTGGTGATGAACCACACAGCTTTACCTGTTTGAGTACTTCTATGAGCACCAGGGAGAAGATGAAGTCTATGGCCAGATCCCTCCTCTCCAGCAAGTAGTCCTTCTGCTGCTCATCACTGAGAGAGAGAGAGAGAGAGAGAGAGAGAGAGAGAGAGAGAGAGAGAGACAGAGACAGAGACAGAGACAGAGAGAGATGAGAGAGAGACAGAGAGAGATGAGAGAGATAAGGAAAGAAAGACAGAGAGACAGAGAGAGAGAGAGAGAGACAGAGAGAGATGAGAGAGAGACAGAGACAGAGAGAGAGAATAAAGACAGAGAGACAGAGAGAGATGAGATAGAGATAAAGAAAGACAGAGAGAGAGAGAGAGAGAGAGAGATAAAGAAAAACAGAGAGATAAAGAGAGAGAGACAGAGAGAGAGAGAGAGAGAGAGAGAGAGCGAGAGAGAGAGAGAGAGAGAGAGAGAGAGAGAGAGAGACAGAAAGGAAATGGGTTTAGAACATTTTGTAAGTCAGTTCATTATTTCACAGTTCATTATTTATTGTAGTAGTATCTACCTCTTGGACTTGGTATTGGCCCTGGGTCTGTATTCATGACTCTCGTCCTCTAGTCCATTTTGTCGTTTATACCAGTCAAACAGTGTCTTCAGAATGGAGGGGAGACAGTACTCAGCCAGAGAACTCATTGTACTGATTAACTAGAGAGAGAGAGAGAGAGAGAGAGAGAGAGAGCGAGAGAGAGAGAGAGAGAGAGAGAGAGAGAGAGAGAGGCAGGGAAAGAGGGAGGGAAGGGAGAGAGAGAGAGAGGCAGGGAGAGAGGGAGGGGAGGGAGGGAGAGAGGCGGGAGGGAGGGGAAGAGATGTGGAGAGGAGGAGGACAGAGAGAGGAGGGAGTGGAGAGGAGAGGATGAGGAGGACAGAGAGAGGAGGGAGTAGAGAGGAGGACAGAGAGAGGAGGGAGTAGAGAGGAGAGGAGGAGGACAGAGAAAGGAGGGAGTAGAGAGGAGAGGAGGACAGAGAGAGGAAGGAGTGGAAAGGAGAGGAGGAGAAGGAGGAGGACAGAGAGAGGAGGGAGTGGAAAGGAGAGGAGGACAGAGAGAGGAGGGAGGGGAAAGGAGAGGAGGAGTAAGACAGAGAGAGGAGGGAGTGGAGAGGATGAGGAGGACAGAGAGAGGAGGGAATGGAGAGTAGGACAGAGAGAGGAGGGAGTAGAGAGGAGGACAGAGAGAGGAGGGAGTGGAACAGAGAGGAGGAGGAGGACAGAGAAAGGAGGGAGTGGATAAAGAGGGGGAAGAGAGAGATATGTTTAGTCTGTTCTCTCAAAATAAATGTCCCACATATTTCTAGGTTTATTTTTCCATCATCCTTGATGAGTTCAATGTGGTTCATGCTGGACTATAAACCAGTTTTACCACCAGAGAGAGATAAGATACAAAAGAAACACACACACTAGCATTACCTGTCGTTAACAGTAATACTAGCACCTTCCAGTAGCATAGACGCTAGCATTGCCTGTCCTTAACAGTAATACTAGCACCTTCCAGTAGCATTGACGCAAGCATTACCTGTCGTTAACAGTAATACTAGCACCTTCCAGTAGCATAGACGCTAGCATTGCCTGTCATTAACAGTAATACTAGCACCTTCCAGTAGCATTGACGCTAGCATTACCTGTCGTTAACAGTAATACTAGCACCTTCCAGTAGCATTGACGCTAGCATTACCTGTCGTTAACAGTAATACTAGCACCTTCCAGTAGCATTGACGCTAGCATTACCTGTCGTTAACAGTAATACTAGCACCTTCCAGTAGCATTGACGCTAGCATTACCTGTCGTTAACAGTAATACTAGCACCTTCCAGTAGCATAGACGCTAGCATTGCCTGTCGTTAACAGTAATACTAGCACCTTCCAGTAGCATTGACGCTAGCATTACCTGTCGTTAACAGTAATACTAGCACCTTCCAGTAGCATTGACGCTAGCATTACCTGTCGTTAACAGTAATACTAGCACCTTCCAGTAGCATTGGCGCTAGCATTACCTGTCGTTAACAGTAGTACTAGCAGATTCCAGTAGCATTGAAGCTAGCGTTACCTGCTGTTAACACATACCTGGTCAAACTGTAGATCCTCTCCTCTCTGTAGTGACTTGTTGAGAGGCTTCTCCTATAGAGTGGAGAGGAGAGGAGAGGAGAGGAGAGGAGAGGAGAGGAGAGGAGAGGAAAATGGTGATTAGTTATGACATATACGTATACTTTGTGACAGTTCACAGCTCAGGTGCTAAGTTTAGTCTCTCTTTTTCTCCCTTCATCACTCACCAGGTAGAGGTCTTAAAGAGCCCGGGTGGACCAGAAATGGACCCGATATGGACCCGATATGACCCCAATATGGACCCGATATGACCCCGATATGGACCCCAATATGGACCCGATATGGACCCCGATATGACACCGATATGGACCCCAATATGGACCCAATATGGACACCGATATGACCCCAATATGGACCCGATATGACCCCGATATGGACCCCAATATGGACCCGATATGGACCCGATATGGACCCCAATATGGACCCGATATGACCCCAATATGGACCCCAATATGGACCCCGATATGACCCCGATATGGACCCCAATATGGACCCCGATATGGACCCCGATATGACCCCAATATGGACCCGATATGACCCCGATATGGACCCCAATATGGACCCGATATGACCCCAATATGGACCCGATATGACCCCGATATGGACCCCAATATGGACCCGATATGGACCCCGATATGACCCCGATATGGACCCCAATATGGACCCCAATATGGACCCAATATGGACACCGATATGACCCCGATATGGAGCCGATATGGACCCCGATATGACCCCGATATGGATCCCGATATGGAACCCGATATGGACCCCGATATGGAACCCGATATGGACCCCGGTATAACCCCGATATGGACCCAATATGACACCGATATGGAACCTGATATGGAACCCGATATGACCCCGATATGGAACCCGATATGGACCCCGATATGGAACCCGATATGGACCCCGGTATAACCCCGATATGGACCCAATATGACACCGATATGGAACCTGATATGGAACCCGATATGACCCCGATATGGACCCGATATGGGACCCGATATGGGATCCGATATGACACCGATATAACCCCAATATGGAACCTGATATGGAACCCGATATGACCCCGACATGGACCCGATATGGGACCCGATATGGGACCCGATATGACACCGATATAACCCCAATATGGAACCTGATATGGAACCCGATATGACCCCGATATGGAACCCGATATGACCCCAATATGGAAACCGATATGGACCCCAATATGGGGCTGATATGGACCCCGATATGGAGCCGGTATGGAACCCGATATGAACCCGATATAACCCGATATGGAACCTGATATGGAACCCGATATGGACCCGATATGGACCCGATATGGACCCGATATGGATTCCAATATGGAACCTGATATGGAACCCGATATGACCCCGATATGGACCCGATATGGACCCGATATGGGACCCGATATGGGATCCGATATGACACCGATATAACCCCAATATGGAACCTGATATGGAACCCGATATGACCCCGACATGGACCCGATATGGGACCCGATATGGGACCCGATATGACACCGATATAACCCCAATATGGAACCTGATATGGAACCCGATATGACCCCGATATGGAACCCGATATGACCCCAATATGGAAACCGATATGGACCCCAATATGGGGCTGATATGGACCCCGATATGGAGCCGGTATGGAACCCGATATGAACCCGATATAACCCGATATGGAACCTGATATGGAACCCGATATGGACCCGATATGGACCCGATATGGACCCGATATGGATTCCAATATGGAACCTGATATGGAACCCGATATGACCCCGATATGGACCCGATATGGGACCCGATATGGGACCCCGATATGGACCCCGATATGGAACCCGATATGACCCCGATATGGAAACCGATATGGACCCCGATATGGGGCCAATATGGACCCCGATATGGAGCCGGTATGGAACCCGATATGAACCCGATATAACCCGATATGGAACCTGATATGGAACCCGATATGGACCCGATATGGACCCGATATGGATTCCAATATGGAACCTGATATGGAACCCGATATGGAACCCGATATGACCCCGATATGGAACCCGATATGACCCCGATATGGAAACCGATATGGACCCCGATATGGGGCCGATATGGAGCCGATATGGACCCGATATGACCCCGATATGGACCCGATATGACCCCGATATGGACCCCGATATGGACCCGATATGGACCCCAAATTGGGAACCCGATATGGAACCCGATATGAACCCCGATATGACCCCGATATGGAGCCGGTATGGAACCCGATATGAACCCGATATAACCCGATATGGAACCTGATATGGAACCCGATATGGACCCGATATGGACCCGATATGGATTCCAATATGGAACCTTATATGGAACCCGATATGACCCCAATATGGAACCCGATATGGAAACCGATATGGACCCCGATATGGGGCCGATATGGACCCGATATGACCCCGATATGGACCCGATATGACCCCGATATGGACCCCGATATGGACCCAATATGGACCCCGATATGGAACCCGATATGAACCCCGATATGACCCCGATATGGACCCCGATATGAACCCCGATATGGACCCCGATATGGAACTGGTAATGACCTGAGAACTGAGACCAGATTAGGGGTAATTTTTCACCTGAAACCCCCAGATTAATGAATTAGATGAACTTGTATTTGTAAAATGTTTTAAACTAGTAATATGTCGATATTTAGCTAATAATAATATAGCATAGCTTTGATTTCAACCCTGTCTAAAATGCCAAAGGTTTTGACTGTTTGGAACTCTATGGAGGAGAGCTGCTCTTCTCCTGTTCTGACCAGTGTGGCTATCAAAATACGATTGCTGTCCTTGTTATGAAATTACAACTTTACCCTGTTTGTGTAAAAATGAACAAAGGCACTCTGTTTAAAGCAAAACGACTAAAACCATGTGTGATCTCGCTCTCCTCTCCGTAGCCGACTATGACTAAGACCTTTAAACAGGCTAACATTCACAAGGCCGCAGGGTCAGACGGATTACCAGGATACGCAGTCAGAAAATGAGCTGACCAGCTGTCAAGTTTCTTCACTGAGTTGTTCAACCTATCTCTGGCCCAGTCTGTAATACCAACATGTTTCATGCAGACCACCATAGTCCCTGTGCCCAGCTTTGAAAGGCTGGTCATGGCTCACATCAACACCATCAACACCATTATCCCAGAAACCCTAGACCCACTCCAATTTTGCATATGTATGTAGCATACTACTAAGAGATCCACAGATGATGCAATCTCTATTGCACTCCACACTGCCCTTTCCCACCTGGACAAAAGGAACACTTATGTGAGACTAAGCTAAGGACCCTGGGACTGAACACCTCCCTCTGCAACTGGATCCTGGACTTCCTGATGGGCCGCCCCCAGGTGGTAAGGGTTGGTAACAACACATCCGCCACGCTGATCCTCAACACAGGGGCCACTCAGGGGTGCATACTCAGTCCTCTCCTGTACTCCCTGTTCACCAATGACTGCATGGCCAAGCACGACTCCAACACCATCATTAAATTTGCAGACGACACAACAGTGGTAGGACTGATCACCGACAATGGTGAGACAGCCTAAGGGAGGTCAGAGACCTGGCCATGTGGTGCAAGGACAACAACCTCTCCCTTAAAGTGATCAAGACAAAGGAGATGATTGTGGACTACAGGAAAAGGAGGACCGAGCACGCCCCCATTCTCATCAACGGGGCTGTAGTGGAGCAGGTTGAGAGCTTCAAGTTCCTTGGTGTCCACATCAACAACAAACTAACATGGTCCAAACACACCAAGACAGTCGTGAAGAGGGCGCGACAAAGCCTATTCCCCCTCAGGAAACTGAAAAGATTTGGCATGGGTCCTGAGATCCTCAAAAGGTTCTACAGCTGCACCATCGAGAGCATCCTGACTGGTTGCATCATCGCCTGGTATGGCAACTGCTCGGCCTCCGACCGCAAGGCACTACAGAGGGTAGTGCGTACAGCCCAGTACATCACCGGGGCCAAGCTTCCTGCCTTCCAGGACCTCTACACCAGGCAGTGTCAGAGGAAGGCCCAAAAAAACTAGTCATAGACTGCTCTCTCTGCTAACGCACAGCAAGCAGTACCGGAGTGCCAAGTCTAGGTCCAAGAGGCTTCTACAGCTTCTACCCCCAAGCCTTAAGACTACTGAACAGCTAATCAAATGGCTACGCAGACTATTATCATTGCCCCCCCAAATAAAATGTGATTTGATTTGATTTACAGTCTTAGTTCAACAAGCTGCTGCCATTCATTCACAGAAGATCATAGGTATTGTAATATATCATAGTATATATATTATATCAAGCATTAGTGAACCAGCAGGATGTTACATCGGCGGTTCGTAACGTTTGAATAGATTTTCGGACTGATTCATGTTACATTTTCAGTCAAATGAAATGCAATTTGTCATGCGCTTCGTAAACAACAGGTGTTTACTATGAGTGTTTACTTGACTATGAGTGTTTACTATGACTATGAGTGTTTACTATGAGTATTTACTATGAGTGTTTACTATGACTATGAGTGTTTACTATGACTATGGTGTAGACTAAGTGTGTTTACTATGAGTGTTTACTATGACTATGAGTGTTTACTATGACTATGGTGTAGACTAAGTGTGTTTACTATGAGTGTTTACTATGACTATGAGTGTTTACTATGAGTGTTTACTATGACTATGAGTGTTTACTATGACTATGATGTAGACTAAGAGTGTTTACTATGAGTATTTACTATGAGTGTTTACTATGACTATGCTGTAGACTATGAGTGTTTACTATGAGTGTTTACTATGACTATGAGTGTTTACTATGACTATGATGTAGACTATGAGTGTTTACTATGACTATGGTGTTTACTATGAGTGTTTACTATGAGTGTTTACTATGACTATGGTGTTTACTATGACTATGGTGTAGACTATGAGTGTTTACTATGAGTGTTTACTATGACTATGGTGTAGACTATGAGTGTTTACTATGAGTGTTTACTATGACTATGGTGTAGACTATGAGTGTTTACTATGACTATGGTGTAGACTATTAGTGTTTACTATGAGTGTTTACTATGACTATGGTGTAGACTATGAGTGTTTACTATGAGTGTTTACTATGACTATGGTGTAGACTATGAGTGTTTACTATGAGTGTTTACTATGACTATGGTGTAGACTATGAGTGTTTACTATGAGTGTTTACTATGACTATGGTGTAGACTATGAGTGTTTACTATGACTATGGTGTAGACTATGAGTGTTTACTATGACTATGGTGTAGACTATGAGTGTTTACTATGAGTGTTTACTATGACTATGGTGTAGACTATGAGTGTTTACTATGAGTGTTTACTATGACTATGGTGTAGACTATGAGTGTTTACTATGAGTGTTTACTATGACTATGGTGTAGACTATGAGTGTTTACTATGAGTGTTTACTATGACTATGGTGTAGACTATGAGTGTTTACTATGACTATGGTGTAGACTATGAGTGTTTACTATGACTATGGTGTAGACTATGAGTGTTTACTATGACTATGGTGTAGACTATTAGTGTTTACTATGAGTGTTTACTATGAATGTTTACTATGACTATGGTGTAGACTATGAGTATTTACTATGAGTGTTTACTATGACTATGGTGTAGACTATTAGTGTTTACTATGAGTGTTTACTATGAGTGTTTACTATGACTATGCTGTAGACTATGAGTGAAATGCTTCCTTACAGACAATACCGAGAGAAACAGAAAAATAATAACACAAGGAATAAATACACAATGAGTAAAAATAACATGGTTAAATAACCCTAACCCTAATATCCCTAACAAACACACACAGCTTCATCTGTAAAGCAGATCCTCATTCTTTGCTTTAGCTTGGCTTATCTAAATCTAGTGGCATGTCTCAGTGACACACAGTGACATTTGTTAGAGACAACCTTTAAACTATTAGACTGATGAAAGTCAGCTGAGACTAAGAGATAAGGAGAGAGGGAGAGAGGGAGGGAGAGAGAGGAAGAGAGAGAGCGAGAGAGAGGGAGAGGGGGAGAGAGGGAGGGAGAGAGGAAGAGAGCGGGAGAGCGAGAGAGAGAGAGAGAGGGGGAGAGAGAGAGGAAGAGAGCGAGAGAGATAGAGAGAGAGAGAGAGAGGGGGGGGGGGGGGGAAGGGAGAGGGAGAAAGAGAGAGAGAGAGAGAGAGAGAGAGAGAGAGAGAGAGAGAGAGAGAGAGAGAGAGAGGGAGGGAGAGAGAGAGGGAGGGAGGGGGGAGAGATGGAGGGAGAGAGAGAGAGAGAGAGAGAGAGAGAGAGAGAGAGAGAGAGAGGGAGAGAGAGAGAGAGGGAGGGAGGGGGGAGAGATGGAGGGAGAGAGAGCGAGAGAGAAAAATGGGACAAACACCAAATTGAGACTCTGCATGCAGAATTCTGCAAAGATATATCCTCAATGTACAATGTAAAACACCAAATAATGCATGCAGAGCAGAATTAGGCCGATACCCGCTTATGATCAAAATCCAGAAAAGATACGTTAAATTCTACAACCACCGAAAAGGAAGCGATTCCCAAACCTTCCATAACAAAGCCATCACCTACAGAGAGATGAACCTGGAGAATAGTCCCCTAAGCAAGCTGGTCCTGGGGCTCTGTTCACAAACACAAACAGACCCCACAGAGCCCCAGGACAGCAACACAATTACACCCAATGAAATCAAGAGAAAACAAAAAGATAATTACTTGACACATTGGAAAGAATTAACAAAAAAACAGAGCAAACTAGAATGTTATTTGGCCCTAAACAGAGAGGACACAGCGGCAGAATACCTGACCACTGTGACTGACCCAATCTTAAGAAAGGCTTTGACTATGTACAGACTCAGTGAGCATAGCCTTGCTATTGAGAAATGCCGCCGTAGACAGACCTGGCTCTCAAGAGAAGACAGGCTATGTGCTCACTGCCCACAAAATGAGGTGGAAACTGAGCTGCACTTCCTAACCTCCTGCCCAATGTATGACCATATTAGAGAGACATATTTCCCTCAGATCACACCGATCCACAAAGAACTTTAAAACAAATCCTATTTTGATAAACTCCCATATCTACTGGGTGAAATACCACAGTGTGCAATCACAGCAGCAAGATTTGTGACCTGTTGCCACAAGAAAAGGGCAACCAGTGAAGAACACACACCATCAAAATTGTACTTTAAATACTTTAACTATTGTACTTTAACTATTTGTACATCATTACAACACTGTATATACACAAAATAAGACATTTGAAATGTTTTTATTCTTTTGGAACTTCTGTCTGTATAATGTTTACCGTTCAGTTTGATTGTTTATCTCACTTTTGTTTATTATCTCTTATCACTTGCTTCGGCGATGTTAACATGTGTTTCCATGCCAATAAAGTCCTTAAATTTAATTTAACCTCATTGAGAGAGAGAGAGAGAGAAAGAGAGAGAGAGAGACAGAGAGAGAGAGAGAGAGAGAGAGAGAGAGAGGGAGAGAGAGGGATAGAGAGGGAGAGAGAGAGGGGAGAGACAGAGACAGAGAGAGAGAGAGAGAGAGAGAGAGAGAGAGAGACAGAGAGAGAGAGAGAGAGAGAGACAGAGAGAGGGAGAGAGAGGGATAGAGAGGGAGAGAGAGGGAGAAAGAGAGGACGATGGAGGGAGAAAGAGAGGGAGAAAGAGGGATAGAGAGGGATAAAGAGAGGGGGAGAGAGGGAGAAAGAGGGATAGAGAGGGATAAAGAGAGGGAGAGAGAGGGAGAGAGAGGGACAGAGAGGGAGAAAGAGGGTTAGAGAGGGATAAAGAGAGGGAGAGAGGGGAAGAGAGGGAGAAAGAGAGGGAGAGAGAGAGAGGGACACAGAGGGAGAGAGAGGGATAAAGAGAGTGAGAGAGAGGGATAGAGGGGAGAAAGAGAGGGAGAGAGAGGGGAAGAGAGGGAGAAAGAGAGGGAGAGAGAGGGACAGAGAGGGAGAGAGAGGGATATAGAGGGAGAAAGAGAGGGAGAGAGAGGGATAGAGAGGGAGAGAGACACTGCACTGACCAGTGGTTCGGCCATGATGATGCGTATCTTCCTCTCGGAGACGGAGGTGAAGTTAGCGAACAGACTCTTGAGGACGAACTCCCCTGGCTTGCTCTCGGGGTCCACAGTAACGGGCACCATGGCGACGGGACCCTTCCTCTCTGACGAGGGACCGCTGGTGGGGTGGAGGGGTGGCTTTAAGCCCACCGGAGAGGCTATGGAGAGAGGATATCAATAAATGAATCAATCAGTCAGTCACATTCATGTCCTGTTTTTAACATGAGATGCTGCAGAAACAATCAATCAATCAATCAGTCAATCAAACCCACAGCAGATCAAAGGTGACATGCCGGCTGTTCAGCTGTGTTCATATCACATGTTATGAACCAACTTTTTATGCTGCTGTACAGGAAACATAGTTCCATCAATTACTAGGATATAGTCTAAATACAGTACTCTCCCTCTCTCTGTCTCCCTCTCTCTGTCTCCCTCTCTCTGTCTCCCTCTCTCTGTCTCTCTCTCTCTGTCTCTCTCTCTCTGTCTCTCTCTCTCTGTCTCTCCCTCTGTCTCTCTCTCTCTCTGTCTCTCCCTCTCTCTCTGTCTCTCCCTCTCTCTCTGTCTCTCCATCTCTCTGTCTCTCTCTCTGTCTCTCCCTCTGTCTCTCCCTCCCTCTGTCTCTCTGTCTCTCCCTCCCTCCCTCTGTCTGTCTCTCTCTCTCCCTCTCTCTCTCTGTCTCTCCCTATCTCTCTCTCTCTCTCCGTCTCTCTCTTTCTCTGTCTCTCTCTCTCTGTCTCTCCTCTCTCTCTCTTCTCTCTCTGTCTCTCTCCTCTCCCTCCCTCCCTCTCTCTCTCTTTCTCTCCCTCTCTCTCTGTCTCTCCCTCTCTCTCTGTCTCTCCATCTCTCTGTCTCTCTCTCTGTCTCTCCCTCTGTCTCTCCCTCCCTCTGTCTCTCTGTCTCTCCCTCCCTCCCTCTGTCTGTCTCTCTCTCTCCCTCTCTCTCTCTGTCTCTCCCTATCTCTCTCTGTCTCTCCCTCTCTCTCCCTCTGTCTCTCTCTCTCTCTCTCCCCCCTCTCTCTCTCTCTCCGTCTCTCTCTTTCTCTGTCTCTCTCTCTCTTTCTCTCTCTCTCCTCTCTCTGTCTCTCTCCTCTCCCTCCCTCCCTCTCTCTCTCTTTCTCTCTCTGTGTCTGTGTCTCTGTCTCTCCCCTCTATGTCTCTCTCTCTCTCTCTATCTCTACTCTCTCTGTCTCTCTCTCTTTCTCTCTCTCGCTCTCTCTGTCTCTCTTTCTCTCTCTCTCTCTCTCTCCTCGCTCTGTCTCTCTCTCCTCTCTCTCTCTCTCTCTCTCCTCCTCCCTTCTCCACCACAAACCTCCTCCACCATGGATCTCCTCCACCATGAACCTCCTCCCTCCTCCAACACGAACCTCCTCCACCATGAACCTCCTCCACCATGAACCTCCTCTACCATGAAACCTCCTCCACCATAAACCTCCTCCACCATGAACCTCCTCCACCACGAACTTCCTCCACCACGAACCTCCTTCACGTGTCCACAACTCCTCCACCATGAACCTCCTTCATGTGTCCACAACTCCTCCACCATGAACCTCCTTCACGTGTCCACAACTCCTCCACCATGAACCTCCTTCATGTGTCCACAACTCCTCCACCATGAACCTCCTTCATGTGTCCACAACTCCTCCACCATGAACCTCCTTCATGTGTCCACAACTCCTACATCCTCAATGGCTCCACACTATAATAGCCTGCAATCAGACCCTCTATTCTAAACTAGTTACATGAAGGACTTCATCCTACCTACAGAGAAGAATGTCCTACTGTATAAAATTACACACACACACACACACACACACACACACACACACACACACACACACACACACACACACACACACACACACACACACACACACACACACACACACACACACAGCCCTTACCAAGGCCCTTAATGAAGCTGATGACATTGGCCCGGCTCCATCTCACTGGCACCTCCATGGTGACACACAGAGAAAGACAGAGAGGACCAGAGAGAGAGACGGATGACCAGAGAGAGACAGAGAGGACCAGAGAGAGAGAGAGAGGACCACAGAGAGAGACAGAGAGGACCACAGAGAAACAGAAATGACCAGAGAGAGAGAGAGAGGACCACAGAGAGAGACAGAGAGGACCACAGAGAGAGACAGAGAGGACCACAGAGAGACAGAGAGGATCACAGAGAGAGAGAGAGAGAGCACCACTGAGAGAGACAGAGAGGACCACAGAGAGAGACAGAGAGGACCACAGAGAGAGACAGAGAGGACCACAGAGAGACAGAGAGGACCACAGAGAGAGACAGAGAGGACCACCGAGAGAGACAGAGAGGACCCCAGAGAGAGACAGCGAGGACCACAGAGAGAGACAGAGAGGACCACTGAAAGAGACAGAGAGGACCACAGAGAGAGACAGAGACAACCACAGAGAGACAGAGAGGACCACAGAGAGAGACAGAGATGACCAGAGAGAGCGAGAGAGGACCACAGAGAGAGACAGAGAGGACCACAGAGAAACAGAGATGACCAGAGAGAGAGACAGAGGACCACAGAGAGAGACAGAGAGGAACACAGAGAAACAGAGATGACCAGAGAGAGAGAGAGAGGACCACAGAGAGAGACAGAGAGGACCACAGAGAGAGACAGAGAGGACCACAGAGAGAGAGAGAGAGAGAGAGAGAGAGAGAGAGAGAGAGAGAGAGAGAGAGAGCGAGAGAGAGAGAGGACCAGAGAGAGAGACAGAGAGGACCACAGAGAGAGAGAGGACCACAGAGAGACAGAGAAGACCACAGAGAGAGACAGAGATGACCAGAGAGGCAGAGAGGACCACAGAGAGAGACAGAGACAACCACAGAGAGACAGAGAGGACCACAGAGAGAGACAGAGATGACCAGAGAGAGCGAGAGAGGACCACAGAGAGAGACAGAGAGGACCACAGAGAAACAGAGATGACCAGAGAGAGAGACAGAGGACCACAGAGAGAGACAGAGAGGAACACAGAGAAACAGAGATGACCAGAGAGAGAGAGAGAGGACCACAGAGAGAGACAGAGAGGACCACAGAGAGAGACAGAGAGGACCACAGAGAGAGACAGAAATGACCAGAGAGAAAGGCAGAGATGACCACAGAGAGAGACAGAGAGGACCACAGAGAGAGACATAAATGACCAGAGAGAGAGGCAGAGATGACCACAGAAAGGACCATAGAGAGAGACAGAGAGGACCACAGAGAGAGACAGAGGGTGGAAGGTATGGGCGTAGGGGTAGGAGGGCAGGGGATGAAGGGGGCTCTGGTTGTCTTACTCCCCCATGACAGTATCCAGTAGCAGTGGCTCAGAGCCCACGGGGATCACAGGACAGGAGAGGGACAGGTACCTACCAGAAGAGCACTACTACTCTTCCATTAGGATCCAAGAGAAAACCGCTGGAGCACCACTCTACTCCACCATGATGGTCTCCATGGTTACCACACACAGGCAGGAGGCTAGACCAGGTTACCACACACAGGCAGGAGGCTAGACCAGGTTACCACACACAGGCTGGAGGCTAGACCAGGTTACCACACACAGGCTGGAGGCTAGACCAGGTTGCCACACACAGGCTGGAGGCAAGACCAGGTTGCCACACACAGGCTGGAGGCCAGACCAGGTTACCACACACAGGCTGGAGGCTAGACCAGGTTGTGTGTCCACTGGGGCTGGAGGCTAGACCAGGTTGTGTGTCCACTGGGGCTGGAGGCTAGACCAGGTTGTGTGTCCACTGGGGCAAAGCTAAGCTAGCAGATCACCAATTCCCAAAGAAAAAACAGGAGAGGATCAGGTTCTGAAGTTACTCCATGACAGAAGGGATACCGGAAGGTTCAAAGAGAGCAGACAGCAAACTCTCAGCACTAAAGGGTTGAACGTGAAGAGGACAGTCTCAGTACTATTATTAAAGATGAAGAGGACAGTCTCAGAACTAAAGGGTTGAACGTGAAGAGGACAGTCTCAGTACTATTATTAAAGATGAAGAGGACAGTCTCAGAACTAAAGGGTTGAAGATGAAGAGGACAGTCTCAGTACTATTATTAAAGATGAAGAGGACAGTCTCAGTACTATTATTAAAGATGAAGAGGACAGTCTCAGAACTAAAGGGTTGAAGATGAAGAGGACAGTCTCAGTACTATTATTAAAGATGAAGAGGACAGTCTCAGAACTAAAGGGTTGAAGATGAAGAGGACAGTCTCAGTACTATTATTAAAGATGAAGAGGACAGTCTCAGTACTATTATTAAAGATGAAGAGGACAGTCTCAGAACTAAAGGGTTGAAGATGAAGAGGACAGTCTCAGTACTATTATTAAAGATGAAGAGGACAGTCTCAGTACTATTATTAAAGATGAAGAGGACAGTCTCAGTACTATTATTAAAGATGAAGAGGGCAGTCTCAGTACTATTATTAAAGATGAAGAGGACAGTCTCAGTACTATTATTAATGATGAAGAGGACAGTCTCAGTACTATTATTAAAGATGAAGAGGACAGTCTCAGTACTAAAGGGTTGAAGATGAAGAGGACAGTCTCAGTACTATTATTAAAGATGAAGAGGACAGTCTCAGTACTATTATTAAAGATGAAGAGGACAGTCTCAGTACTATTATTAAAGATGAAGAGGACAGTATCAGTACTATTATAAAAGATGAAGAGGACAGTCTCAGTACTAAAGGGTTGAAGGTGAAGAGGACAGTCTCAGTACTATTATTAAAGATGAAAAGGACAGTCTCAGTACTATTATTAAAGATGAAGAGGACAGTCTCAATACTATTATTAAAGATGAAGAGGACAGTCTCAGTACTATTATTAAAGATGAAGAGGACAGTCTCAGAACTAAAGGGTTGAACGTGAAGAGGACAGTCTCAGTACTATTATTGAAGATGAAGAGGACAGTCTCAGTATTATTATTAAAGATGAAGAGGACAGTCTCAGAACTATTATTAAAGATGAAGAGGACAGTCTCAGTACTAAAGGGTTGAAGGTGAAGAGGACAGTCTCAGTACTAAAGGGTTGAAGGTGAAGAGGACAGTCTCAGTACTATTATTAAAGATGAAGAGGACAGTCTCAGTACTAAAGGGTTGAAGATGAAGAGGACAGTCTCAGTACTATTATTAAAGATGAAGAGGACAGTCTCAGTACTATTATTAAAGATGAAGAGGACAGTCTCAGTACTAAAGGGTTGAAGGTGAAGAGGACAGTCTCAGTACTAAAGGGTTGAAGGTGAAGAGGACAGTCTCAGTACTATTATTAAAGATGAAGAGGACAGTCTCAGTACTAAAGGGTTGAAGATGAAGAGGACAGTCTCAGTACTATTATTAAAGATGAAGAGGACAGTCTCAGTACTATTATTAAAGATGAAGAGGACAGTCTCAGTACTATTATTAAAGATGAAGAGGACAGTCTCAGAACTAAAGGGTTGAAGATGAAGAGGACAGTATCAGTACTATTATTAAAGATGAAGAGGACAGTCTCAGTACTATTATTAAAGATGAAGAGGACAGTCTCAGTACTATTATTAAAGATGAAGAGGACAGTCTCAGTACTATTATTAAAGATGAAGAGGACAGTCTCAGTACTAAAGGGTTGAAGATGAAGAGGACAGTCTCAGTACTATTATTAAAGATGAAGAGGACAGTCTCCGTACTATTATTAAAGATGAAGAGGACAGTCTCAGAACTAAAGGGTTGAACGTGAAGAGGACAGTCTCAGTACTATTATTAAAGATGAAGAGGACAGTCTCAGAACTATTATTAAAGATGAAGAGGACAGTCTCAATACTATTATTAAAGATGAAGAGGACAGTCTCAGTACTATTATTAAAGATGAAGAGGACAGTCTCAGTACTATTATTAAAGATGAAGAGGACAGTCTCAGTACTATTATTAAAGATGAAGAGGACAGTCTCAGAACTAAAGGGTTGAAGATGAAGAGGACAGTATCAGTACTATTATTAAAGATGAAGAGGACAGTCTCAGTACTATTATTAAAGATGAAGAGGACAGTCTCAGTACTATTATTAAAGATGAAGAGGACAGTCTCAGTACTATTATTAAAGATGAAGAGGACAGTCTCAGTACTAAAGGGTTGAAGATGAAGAGGACAGTCTCAGTACTATTATTAAAGATGAAGAGGACAGTCTCCGTACTATTATTAAAGATGAAGAGGACAGTCTCAGAACTAAAGGGTTGAACGTGAAGAGGACAGTCTCAGTACTATTATTAAAGATGAAGAGGACAGTCTCAGAACTATTATTAAAGATGAAGAGGACAGTCTCAATACTATTATTAAAGATGAAGAGGACAGTCTCAGTACTATTATTAAAGATGAAGAGGACAGTCTCAGAACTAAAGGGTTGAACGTGAAGAGGACAGTCTCAGTATTATTATTAAAGATGAAGAGGACAGTCTCAGAACTATTATTAAAGATGAAGAGGACAGTCTCAGTACTATTATTAAAGATGAAGAGGACAGTCTCAGTACTAAAGGGTTGAACGTAAAGAGGACAGTCTCAGTACTAAAGGGTTGAAGGTGAAGAGGACAGTCTCAGTACTAAAGGGTTGAAGGTGAAGAGGACAGTCTCAGTACTATTATTAAAGATGAAGAGGACAGTCTCAGTACTAAAGGGTTGAAGGTGAAGAGGACAGTCTCAGTACTAAAGGGTTGAAGGTGAAGAGGACAGTCTCAGTACTATTATTAAAGATGAAGAGGACAGTCTCAGTACTATTATTAAAGATGAAGAGGACAGTCTCAGTACTAAAGGGTTGAAGATGAAGAGGACAGTCTCAGTACTATTATTAAAGATGAAGAGGACAGTCTCAGTACTATTATTAAAGATGAAGAGGACAGTCTCAGTACTAAAGGGTTGAAGATGAAGAGGACAGTCTCAGTACTATTATTAAAGATGAAGAGGACAGTCTCAGTACTATTATTAAAGATGAAGAGGACAGTCTCAGTACTATTATTAAAGATGAAGAGGACAGTCTCAGTACTAAAGGGTTGAAGATGAAGAGGACAGTCTCAGTACTAGTATTAAAGATGAAGAGGACAGTCTCAGTACTAAAGGGTTGAACGTGAAGAGGACAGTCTCAGTACTATTATTAAAGATGAAGAGGACAGTCTCAGTACTATTATTAAAGATGAAGAGGACAGTCTCAGTACTATTATTAAAGATGAAGAGGACAGTCTCAGTACTATTATTAAAGATGAAGAGGACAGTCTCAGTACTATTATTAAAGATGAAGAGGACAGTCTCAGTACTAAAGGGTTGAAGATGAAGAGGACAGTCTCAGTACTATTATTAAAGATGAAGAGGACAGTCTCAGTACTATTATTAAAGATGAAGAGGACAGTCTCAGTACTATTATTAAAGATGAAGAGGACAGTCTCAGAACTAAATGGTTGAAGATGAAGAGGACAGTATCAGTACTATTATTAAAGATGAAGAGGACAGTCTCAGTACTATTATTAAAGATGAAGAGGACAGTCTCAGTACTATTATTAAAGATGAAGAGGACAGTCTCAGTACTATTATTAAAGATGAAGAGGACAGTCTCAGTACTAAAGGGTTGAAGATGAAGAGGACAGTCTCAGTACTATTATTAAAGATGAAGAGGGCAGTCTCAGTACTATTATTAAAGGTGAAGAGGACAGTCTCAGTACTATTATTAAAGGTGAAGAGGACAGTCTCAGTACTATTATTAAAGATGAAGAGGACCGTCTCAGTACTAAAGGGTTGAAGGTGAAGAGGACAGTCTCAGTACTATTATTAAAGATGAAGAGGACAGTCTCAGTACTATTATTAAAGATGAAGAGGACAGTCTCAGTACTATTATTAAAGATGAAGAGGACACTATCAGAACTAAAGGGTTGAAGATGAAGAGGACAGTCTCAGTACTATTATTAAAGATGAAGAGGACAGTCTCAGTACTAAAGGGTTGAAGATGAAGAGGACAGTCTCAGTACTATTATTAAAGATGAAGAGGACAGTCTCAGTACTATTATTAAAGATGAAGAGGACAGTCTCAGTACTAAAGGGTTGAACGTGAAGAGGACAGTCTCAGTACTATTATTAAAGATGAAGAGGACAGTCTCAGTACTATTATTAAAGATGAAGAGGACAGTCTCAGTACTATTATTAAAGATGAAGAGGACAGTCTCAGTACTATTATTAAAGATGAAGAGGACAGTCTCAGTACTATTATTAAAGATGAAGAGGACAGTCTCAGT
>NC_048593.1:39528811-39533811 GCF_013265735.2 Oncorhynchus mykiss
GTGTGAGGTAATACAGTAGGGGGAGTGCTGCTCAGCGTGAGGTAATACAGTAGGGGGAGGTGCAGCGTGAGGTAATACAGTAGGGGGAGTGCTGCTCAGCGTGAGGTAATACAGTAGGGGGAGGTGCAGCGTGAGGTAATACAGTAGGGGGAGTGCTGCTCAGTGTGAGGTAATACAGTAGGGGGAGGAGCAGCGTGAGGTAATACAGTAGGGGGAGGTGCAGCGTGAGGTAATACAGTAGGGGGAGGTGCAGCGTGAGGTAATACAGTAGGGGGAGGTGCAGCGTGAGGTAATACAGTAGGGGGAGGTGCAGCGTGAGGTAATACAGTAGGGGGAGGTGCAGCGTGAGGTAATACAGTAGGGGGAGGAGCAGCGTGAGGTAATACAGTAGGGGGAGGTGCAGCGTGAGGTAATACAGTAGGGGGAGGTGCAGCGTGAGGTAATACAGTAGGGGGAGGTGCAGCGTGAGGTAATACAGTAGGGGGAGGTGCAGCGTGAGGTAATATAGTAGGGGGAGGTGCAGCGTGAGGTAATACAGTAGGGGGAGGTGCAGCGTGAGGTAATATAGTAGGGGGAGGTGCAGCGGGAGGTAATACAGTAGGGGGAGGTGCAGTGTGAGGTAATACAGTAGGGGGAGTGCAGCGTGAGGTAATACAGTAGGGGGAGGTGCAGTGTGAGGTAATACAGTAGGGGGAGGTGCAGTGTGAGGTAATACAGTAGGGGGAGGAGCAGTGTGAGGTAATACAGTAGGGGGAGTGCTGCTCAGCGTGAGGTAATACAGTAGGGGGAGGTGCAGTGTGAGGTAATACAGTAGGGGGAGTGCTGCTCAGCGTGAGGTAATACAGTAGGGGGAGTGCTGCTCAGCGTGAGGTAATACAGTAGGGGGAGTGCTGCTCAGCGTGAGGTAATACAGTAGGGGGAGGTGCTGAGGTAATACAGTAGGGGGAGTGCTGCTCAGCGTGAGGTAATACAGTAGGGGGGAGGTGCTGAGGTAATACAGTAGGGGGAGTGCTGCTCAGCGTGAGGTAATACAGTAGGGGGAGTGCTGCTCAGCGTGAGGTAATACAGTAGGGGGAGTGCTGCTCAGTGTGAGGTAATACAGTAGGGGGAGTGCTGCTCAGCGTGAGGTAATACAGTAGGGGGAGTGCTGCTCAGCGTGAGGTAATACAGTAGGGGGAGTGCTGCTTGGCGTGAGGTAATACAGTAGGGGGAGTGCTGCTCAGCGTGAGGTAATACAGTAGGGGGAGTGCTGCTCAGCGTGAGGTAATACAGTAGGGGGAGGAGCAGCGTGAGGTAATACAGTAGGGGGAGGAGCAGTGTGAGGTAATACAGTAGGGGGAGTGCTGCTCAGCATGAGGTAATACAGTAGGGGGAGGAGCAGCGTGAGGTAATACAGTAGGAGGAGGAGCAGCGTGAGGTAATACAGTAGGGGGAGTGCTGCTCAGCGTGAGGTAATACAGTAGGGGGAGGTGCTGAGGTAATACAGTAGGGGGAGGTGCTGAGGTAATACAGTAGGGGGAGTGCTGCTCAGCATGAGGTAATACAGTAGGGGGAGGAGCAGCGTGAGGTAATACAGTAGAGGGAGTGCTGCTCAACGTGAGGTAATACAGTAGGGGGAGGAGCAGCGTGAGGTAATACAGTAGGGGGAGTGCTGCTCAGCGTGAGGTAATACAGTAGGGGGAGTGCTGCTCAGCATGAGGTAATACAGTAGAGGGAGTGCTGCTCAGCGTGAGGTAATACAGTAGGGGGAGTGCTGCTCAGCGTGAGGTAATACAGTAGAGGGAGTGCTGCTCAGTGTGAGGTAATATAGTAGGGGGAGTGCTGCTCAGCGTGAGGTAATACAGCAGGGGGAATGCTGCTCAGCGTGAGGTAATACAGTAGAGGGAGTGCTGCTCAGCGTGAGGTAATACAGTAGGGGGAGTGCTGCTCAGCGTGAGGTAATACAGTAGAGAGAGTGCTGCTCAGTGTGAGGTAATATAGTAGGGGGAGTGCTGCTCAGCATGAGGTAATACAGCAGGGGGAGTGCTGCTCAGCGTGAGGTAATATAGTAGGGGGAGTGCTGCTCAGCATGAGGTAATACAGCAGGGGGAGTGCTGCTCAGCGTGAGGTAATACAGTAGGGGGAGTGCTGCTCAGCGTGAGGTAATACAGTAGAGGGAGTGCTGCTCAGTGTGAGGTAATACAGTAGGGGGAGTGCTGCTCAGCGTGAGGTAATACAGTAGAGGGAGTGCTGCTCAGTGTGAGGTAATACAGTAGGGGGAGTGCTGCTCAGTGTGAGGTAATACAGTAGAGGGAGTGCTGCTCAGTGTGAGGTAATACAGTAGGGGGAGGTGCAGCGTGAGGTAATACAGTAGGGGGAGTGCTGCTCAGCGTGAGGTAATACAGTAGGGGGAGTGTTGCTCAGCGTGAGGTAATACAGTAGAGGGAGTGCTGCTCAGTGTGAGGTAATATAGTAGGGGGAGTGCTGCTCAGCGTGAGGTAATACAGCAGGGGGAGTGCAGCTCAGCGTGAGGTAATACAGCAGGGGGAGTGCTGCTCAGATTTTCTGTTATATTCTCCACACACGTGTCCTCACAAGAGACGTACTCAAGAGAACGTGGGTGGAAAATTAACTCGGAGCATCAGAGTGTGGAACACGGTAGTATGCACATTGAAAAACACCGGGTGTGTGTGTGTGTGTATTCATAACAGTAACAACAGTAACAAAATATTTTATTTATAAAGCTCTTATCTCTTAATTGCTAAAGCACATGACTAATGACAAGGTGACACACACACACACGCAAAAACGCACATGTATGTATTGGTCATTGAGCCACCGGTCGGCCATATTGTCTCTCCCCAGTAGGAGCAGTCCTCCACAGAAATGAATGGAATTCTACAGGATTTCAATCAAATGTTTCAAGTATTTCAATTAATTGTTGTTGTTGTTGTTGTTGTTGTTGTTGTGGGGACAGTAACACTAGCCATCTCATATCTTATACTTTAAGGAAATTGTTTATAATTTTTTCATGATGTATTTTTATGTTTAGCTCACATAATATAATTTTTAAGTTTGTGTTGTTGTTGTTGTTGTTGTTGTTATGTTTAGCTCACATAATATAATTTTAAAGTTTGCGTTAAGATGTGAGGAATAGAATACACGTCACAAACGGGGTTTAGCGACAAATCATTGGCTTCTCCTCAGCGGCGTGCCGTTGACCTACTCCCTTCATGACATCATAAAAAATGGACGAGGAAAATAACAACATCAGTGTAACCTTCAGCAGAGACGCGAACGGAGAGGAGAACACAGTGAAACAAAGTGATGGAGCACATAGTTCTCACCCACCCACACAAAGCAGGGTTAAAACCAAACCATTATGCAAAGTACACAGACATCATACTGTAACACAGAACCTACGCAGTGAGGCAGCACTCTTGTCTCACCTGATCTCAGTCAGATGTGACCTAAAGATGCCTTTCCTCCCACTGCTATACCTCAGCCGGTCTATATTCTTCTGACTGGCAACATGTAAAGTCTGCAGAGGTTTGTGTGTGTGTGGTGAGTATAAGACAGCACATTCCTCTGTTGATTATGCTGACTGGCAGTGGCTGGTAATACCTACCTCCTCAAGGGTTAATCCCACCTCTTCTATGAGCTGAGCAGAGACACAACATAATAAACCAGAACAATGCTGATGACAACCCAGCTTCACACCCTAGAGACTGTTCTGTCTCTCTTCATCCCTCTCTCTCTCTCTCTCTCTCTCTCTCTCTCTCTCTCTCTCCCCCTCCTCTCCCTCTCCTCTTTTTTCTTCTATCTCTCTCTCTCTTTCCTCTCCTCCCTCTCTCTCTCTCTCTCTCCCTCTCTCTCCTCCCTCTCTCCCTCTCTGTCCTCTCACTCTCTTTCTCTCTCTCTCTCTTCTCCCATGCCTCTCCCTCTCTCTCTCTCTCTCTCTCACCTCCTCTCCCTCTCTCTCTCTCACCTCTCCCTCTCTCTTCTCTTATCCCCCTGTCTCTCTCTCCCTCTCTCTCTCTCTCCTTCTCTCACTCCCTCTCCTCTCTCACTCCCTTAATCCCTCTCTCTCTCCCTCCTCTCACTCTCCCTCTCCTCTCTTTTCTTCTATCCCGCTCGCTCGCTCTTTCCTCTCCTCTCCTCTCCCTCTCTTGCCTCTGCCTCTCTCTATTTCCTCTCCTCTCCCTTGCTCTTCTCCTCACCTCCTCTCTCTCTCCTCTCTCGCTCCCTCTATCCCTCTCTTCTCTCCCTCTCTGTTGCCTCTCTCCCCCTTTCCCTCGCTTTCTCCTCCTCTCCCTCTCCCTTTCTCTCCTCTCCCTCTCTAGGTCTCTCCTCTCCTCTACATCTCTCCTCTCCCCCGCTCTCTCCCTCTCCTCTCCCTATCCCTTCCCCTCTCTCTCCATCTCCTCCTCCTGTCTCTCTCATCTTCCCCTCTCTCCTCTCCCCTTCTCTCTCTCCTCCTCCTCTCTCTCATCTTCCCCTCTCTCCTCTCCCCTTCTCTCTCTCCTCCTCTTCCTATCTCTCATCTTCCCCTCTCTCCTCTCCCCCTCTCCCTCTTCTCATCCTCCCCTCTCATCTCCCCTCTCTCATCTCCCCCTCTCTCCTCTCCCCCTCTCTTTCTCCTCCTCCTCTTCCTATCTCTCATCTTCCCCTCTCTCCTCTCCCCATCTCTCTCATCTCCCCCCCTCTCATCTCCCCTCGCTCTCTCCCCCTCTCTCTATTATTACATAACATTCATCACTTAATACTGAGGATTCTGGAGAGATGTCTGTCTCTCACAAACATAAACCTAAACACACAATAACAACATTCATCACTTAATACTGAGGATTCTGGAGAGATGTCTGTCTCTCACAAACATAAACCTAAACACACAATAACAACATGTCTGTCTCTCACAAACATAAACCTAAACACACAATAACAACATTCATCACTTAATACTGAGGATTCTGGAGAGATGTCTGTCTCTCACAAACATAAACCTAAACACACAATAACAA
>NC_048593.1:39538811-39558811 GCF_013265735.2 Oncorhynchus mykiss
CTAAAGCCAACCTAAAGCCAACCTAAAGCCAGTCTAAAGCCAACCTAAAGCTAACCTAAAGCCAGTCTAAAGCCAGTCTAAAGCCAACCTAAAGCCAGTCTAAAGCCAACCTAAATCCAACCTAAAGCCAACCTAAAGCCAGTCTAAAGCTAACCTAAAGCCAGCCTAAAGCCAACCTAAAGCCAGTCTAAAGCCAACCTAAAGCCAACCTAAAGCCAGCCGAAAGCCAGTCTAAAGCCAGTCGAAAGCCAACCTAAAGCCAGCCTAAAGCCAACCTAAAGCCAGTCTAAAGCCAGTCTAAAGCCAGTCTAAAGCCAACCTAAAGCCAACCTAAAGCCAGTCTAAAGCCAGTCTAAAGCCAACCTAAAGCCAGCCTAAAGCCAGTCTAAAGCCAACCTAAAGCCAGTCTAAAGCCAACCTAAAGCCAACCTAAAGCCAGTCTAAAGCCAACCTAAAGCCAGTCTAAAGCCAACCTAAAGCCAACCTAAAGCCAGTCTAAAGCTAACCTAAAGCCAGTCTAAAGCCAGTCTAAAGCCAACCTAAAGCCAGTCTATCACACCTATGTGGACTTCAAGACCTTTGATGGATAATACAAAGTTGTGTATCCATCCCTTGCTTCTACTGTGATTGTCTCATCTTTCACCCTTGCAGAAGGGGAAAGGCTCACTCATGCTGCCTTGCTTTTCCAACCAAGGTGCATAAATTAGGAGCCAACAGAGGATTAGAGGATACTCATTAACACCATGGAATTAAATCAAAAAGCTTCTTTATTGTTAAAAGTAGAACCGACCCATTTAGGCTTTTGGCCTTCTTTAGGGTTATTCGTTGTCTAACGGTTCTCACCACTTCACCTTCTCACCACTTCACCTTCTCACCACTTCACCTTCTCACCATGTCACCTTCTCACCATTTCACCATCTCACCATTTCACCATCTCACCATTTCACCACTTCACCATCTCACCATTTCACCTTCTCATCATTTCACCTTCACACCACTTCACCATTTCACCTTCTCATCATTTCACCTTCACACCACTTCACCATTTCACCTTCTCATAATTTCACCTTCTCATAATTTCACCTTCTCACCATTTCACCTTTTCACCACTTCACCATTTCACCTTCTCATAATTTCACCTTCTCACCATTTCACCTTCTCACCATTTCACCTTCTCACCACTTCACCTTCTCATAATTTCACCTTCTCACCATTTCACCATCTCACCATTTCACCACTTCACCATTTCACCTCCTCACCATTTCACCTTCTCATCATTTCACCTTCTCACCATTTCACCTTCTCACCACTTCACCATTTCACCTTCTCATAATTTTACCTTCTCACCATTTCACCTTCTCACCATTTCACCTTCTCACCAGTCCAGTCCAGTTTACCAGTATACCCAGTACTCATCAGGACATGCTCTCAAATCCCAACCACAAAGCCGGATGACCAAGAGGATGATGACGGGGGATGGTAGTTGTTATGTAATTATGTCATCCCCTGGGTGAACCATTACCGGGGGGGCAGTGAGAGGGTGGGGGTAGAGGGAAAAAGAGAGGGAGGCTATCTACAGATGTAGAGTGGACTGTTTGGGGTTATGATACAGTGCAGTATGTAAGCTAGCTATCCCTCAAACACACTGACATCCCACCGTAGGGTTCACATACAATACAGCCCCCCCCCCCCCCCCCCCTCTCTCTCTCAGGGTGAGAAAGGTTCTGACAGCTGTCAAGGATTAGTGTTCCATCACGTCAAAAGGCAGCGGTAGATTTATGTGTGTGTGTGTCTTTGTGTGTGTCTTTGTGTGTGTGTGTCTTTGTGTGTGTGTGTGTGTGTGTGTGTGTGTGTGTCTTTGTGTGTGTGTGTGTGTGTGTGTGTGTCTTTGTGTGTGTGTGTGTGTGTGTGTGTGTGTGTGTGTGTGTGTCTTTGTGTGTGTGTGTGTGTGTGTGTGTGTGTGTGTGTGTGTGTGTGTGTGTCTTTGTGTGTGTGTGTGTGTGTGTGTGTGTGTGTCTTTGTGTGTGTGTGAGTGTGTGTGTGTGTGTGTGTGTGTGTGTCTTTGTGTGTGTGTGTGTGTGTCTTTGTGTGTGTGTGTGTGTGTCTTTGTGTGTGTGTGTGTGTGTCTTTGTGTGTGTGTGTGTGTGTGTGTGTCTTTGTGTGTGTGTGTGTGTCTTTGTGTGTGTGTGTGTGTCTTTGTGTGTGTGTGTGTGTCTTTGTGTGTGTGTGTGTCTTTGTGTGTGTGTGTGTGTGTGTGTGTGTCTTTGTGTGTGTGTGTGTGTGTGTGTGTGTGTGTGTCTTTGTGTGTGTGTGTGTGTGTGTGTGTGTGTGTGTGTCTTTGTGTGTGTGTGTCTTTGTGTGTGTGTGTGTGTGTGTCTTTGTGTGTGTGTGTCTTTGTGTGTGTGTGTGTGTGTCTTTGTGTGTGTGTGTGTGTGTGTGTGTGTGTATGTGGGTGTGTGTGTGTGTGTCTTTGTGTGTGTGTGTGTGCGTGTGTGTGAGAGCAGGCTAAAGACGTCAGCATGCTACAGTTCGGCTGGCGCCTTGCCAAACCGGGCTAGCCCAACCCGAAGGAGTGTTCTCCAGACTCCTTTAGAAGACCTTAGCTTGAAAATCAAGAAAAAAAGCAGCAATAGTACTGTTTGTCCATACTGAGACGCCGTAGCCAGTACACACTTCCTCAAAATAGCCAGAATGAATCTAAGATAATCTGTCATTCATTTTGATGTTTTTTTACCGAGTTGTGCAACATCTATCTCAGATGTTTGGTGCAGTACTTCTCAATGAAAACAAGTCCTCTCTCGTTGAATGACAACAAAGACTTTATTGAAGAATCCCTACTGTTGACCAATCACAGACGAAGCTTTATTGAAGAATCCCTACTGTTGACCAATCACAGACGAAGCTTTATTGAAGAATCCCTACTGTTGACCAATCACAGACGAAGCTTTATTGAAGAATCCCTACTGTTGACCAATCACAAACAAAGCTTTATTGAAGAATCCCTACTGTTGACCAATCACAGACGAAGCTTTACTGAAGAATCCCTACTGTTGACCAATCACAGAAAACAATCACAAAAACTTCACAAAATGTTGTCATAATACATATCATAATACACACAGGAACTCTACTAACCCCCCTCCCCGTCTTCTCTCCTGTGTGTTATGAGGAATCAGAGTATTGTTATGGACCCCTTAAGGGCATTCAGGCTACATAGATCAACGTAGCAGAACACAGAAGCTTACATAAACATCATCAGGCTGTAAACATGTCAGAACTTCATCAAATTAAACTTTGTCATAACTTTTGATTGAGCAGCAAATACTGACTGTACTTTTCTACACCAGGAACAAAACGTGTGCGTGTGTGTGTGTCAATATCAATCCATCAATATCTGGTTGAAAACATAGAGTCTGTGGGAATGGGCTTCTCTATGGAAGGGGAGAAGGGTGACGACTTAAAACATGACCTTCTGGTGTCTCACACTGACACACACCCTGCTGGGCGGTACACACACCCAGCTGGGCGGTACACACACCCTGCTGGGCGGTTTACCTCACCTCCACGCCACACTGGATAATCTTTAGGAAAGACTCCCAGAATTCCTCGCATTCTCATCGGGGGCCTGGTCATGCCAGCTGTTGGAATGCAGCTCCACTTACACAGACACACAGCCACACACACACACACACACACACACACACACACACACACACACACACACACACACACACACACACACATACACACACACATACACACACACACACACACACACACACACACACACACACACACACACGCAGCCACACACACACAAACACACAGGCACACACACACACGCAGCCACACACACACAAACACACAGGCACACACACACACGCAGCCACACACACACACGTAGCCACACACACGTAGGCACACACAAACACACACACACAAAGACAAACATGCATGCACACACACACATCCTTGGAAAGAAGGTTCTGCATCTAGGGTAAGGTTACCACGATGAGGCCAGTGGACACCAAAACCTCTTCTCCTCTTTGATTGGTTAATGACACAATGTATACAAAGCAGCCAATCAAATCAGAGGAAACTTGGTAGATCTGAACTTCTAAATCACATGTGCACCGATCTGCTACAGCTTCCCTCACAAGGGCAAGTCAGTAACCGGTTATCAACAGCTTCCCTCACAAGGGCAAGCCCGTAACCGGTTATCAACAGCTTCCCTCACAAGGGCAAGCCCGTAACCGGTTATCAACAGCTTCCCTCACAAGGGAAAGCCCGTAACCGGTTATCAACAGCTTCCCTCACAAGGGCATGTCAGTAACCGGTTATCAACAGCTTCCCTCACAAGGGCATGTCAGTAACCGGTTATCAACAGCTTCCCTCACAAGGGCATGTCAGTAACCGGTTATCAACAGCTTCCCTCACAAGGGCATGTCAGTAACCGGTTATCAACAGCTTCCCTCGCAAGGGCATGTCAGTAACCGGTTATCAACAGCTTCCCTCACAAGGGCATGTCAGTAACCGGTTATCAACAGCTTCCCTCACAAGGGCAAGCCAGTAACCGGTTATCAACAGCTTCCCTCACAAGGGCATGTCAGTAACCGGTTATCAACAGCTTCCCTCACAAGGGCATGTCAGTAACCGGTTATCAACAGCTTCCCTCACAAGGGCATGTCAGTAACCGGTTATCAACAGCTTCCCTCACAAGGGCAAGCCCGTAACCGGTTATCTTGTGCGAGTGTGTCTGGTGTTTGTCTGGTCTGTGTGTGTGTGTGTGTGTGTGTGTGTGTGTGTCTGGTGTGTGTGTCTGGTGTGTCTGGTGTGTGTGTGTGTGTGTGTGTGTGTCTGGTGTGTGTGTGTGTCTGGTGTGTGTGTGTATGTGTCCATTCCACACTCTCACTCCATGCTATACCAGCCTGATCAGACTTTGATTTCAGACGTTTAAAAAGTTCCTGAGAATGTCTATATATGTCTTCCTTGGCGCTCACAAAAATAAAAGAAAATGACAGGGCACAAACTGGTGCAGCATAGACCAGGGCTAACCCTAACCCTAATCCTAACCCCTAACCCAACCCTAACCCTAACCCTAACCCAACCCTAACACTAACCCTAACCCTAACACAACCCTAACCCTAACCCTAACCCTAACCCAACCCTAACCCTAACCCTTAACCCAATTCTAACCCTAACCCTAACCCAACCCTAACACTAACCCTAACCCTAACACAACCCTAACCCTAACCCTAACCCTAACCCTAACCCAACCCTAACCCTAACCCAACCCTAACCCTAACCCTAACCCAACCCTAACCCAACCCTAACCCAACCCTAACCCTAACCCTAACCCTAACCCAACCCTAACCCTAACCCAACCCTATGCTATGGCAGTTCACCACGATCTAGCAAGCAAATACTAGCAATGAGAATACTGTGAATACTGATCATACCTGATGGTAATAGCAAGTTTCTTTTTAATATTATTTTGTTTTAAGCCTTCCCCAAACCATAACCCTAACCTTAACCACTCGGAATGAATAAACTGTTAACCTTTGAGTTATTTCTGTTTAAACCCTGTAACCACAACTAAAAATAGACCTTCATCCATAATTCGCCACATTTCGAAAGAGAAACTATGAGGTGTTGTTGGGTTATACAGTATAGTGAAGTCATTCACCATAGCAGATCCTATTTGTCATGGCCAGCTGTGTCAAGGAAATACCAGTGTGAACCTGCCTACTCAAACACTGTGTGTGTGTGTGTGTGTGTGTGTGTGTGTGTGTGTGTGTGTGTGTGTGTGTGTGTTTCTCGTTTTCATGCCAGACAAGTAAAACTTGGGCAGAATTTATATCCGTGTTTTCTGTCTCTCGACACTACCCCACTACCCTACACGGTGAAAACGCTTCCGCTTCTTTCCGGGACCAAACTCTGTCAAACATAGAGATTGGCCCGTAAATGGAGACAGCTGAAGTCTGAATCCCGTGAGGGTGAAAGACAGTCAACTGACAGGCCTGTTGGGAAGCGCTTGGCGAGTTAGCTGGTTAGCTAGCCTAGCTATAGACTTACCTGGTTAGCTAGCCTAGCTATAGACTTAGCTGGCTAGCTAGCCTAGCTATAGACTTAGCTAGCCTAGCTATAGACTTAGCTGGTTAGCTAGCCTAGCTATAGACTAGCTGGTTAGCTAGCCTAGCTATAGACTTAGCTGGCTAGCTAGCCTAGCTATAGACTTAGCTGGTTAGCTAGCCTAGCTATAGACTTAGCTGGTTAGCTAGCCTAGCTATAGACTTAGCTGGTTAGCTAGCCTAGCTTTAGACTTAGCTGGCTAGCTACCTTGAACGGCAATAACAGAAACAGCTAAGCGCTAAAACCTATGGATTCCTGTAGAAACCTACGCAGTGGTCAGAAAAATATGGAGCCGAATTGATCAAAGAAAGAAAGTGCCAACAGCTAATCTCATGACAGAGATAAGGAGCCTAGGTACAAAAATGTTTTTAAAAAAGATGGACGAAATGAAGTTGTCTATCGACAAAATGATAAATAGTCAAGTTGACAGCATAGGGGCATCTTTGGAGAAAGCTGTCCAAGATAATCACACAGCTACGCTGACTCAACTGGAGAATAATAACAGGCAGCCACGAGACCACATAGCCCTTGATGTTGGACGTCTGGAAACCTGCGTAGAATCCCTGGAATCTGGGAGAACAGGCAATGCAAAACAGTTAGACCCAGATGTGTCTATCACAGTGGCAGGACTGCCAGCCAGCAAATGAAAACAAGGACCTAATCTCCAAAGTGAACCAGCTGATATCAGTAGGCCTTGGCTGAGAAACAGTTGAGAGGATGAAGGAGAGAGGTAAAGTGGAGGAGAAAGTTTTAAAAAATAATTATTTCACCTTTATTTAACCAGGTAGGCCAGTTGAGAACAAGTTCTCATTTACAACTGCGACCTGGCCAAGATAAAGCCAAGCAGTGCGACAAAAACAACAACACAGAGTTACACAGTGGGCCTGTTAGGGAAGAAACAAAAGCCTGATTATGAAAAAGTCTTCCTTCCAATCGCCTTATAGAGCTGAACTTGGACGCTGCTGAGGAAAATCCTAGGGGGAAAGGACTATTTTGTCACGGGAAGAGGACGGGTCAGGAAACGAGACCAGCGTGGACAAAGACATGGGGTGGACCGACCTACTGCAGCCTGAGGGGCTTCCCATCCCCTCCAGCGTTACATTTCAACAGCGCATTGGACTAACGGATGGACAACCTTGAACAATAAGTTACGAATATTAATACTACAACCCTTAAACCCAGACATTATCTCTATGAAGGAAACACATTTTTGTCGGACAAGAAGCTATTGACATTGAAGGGTGTGTACGGTATGGACACAACAGAAACACTCATTTGAAACCCCTGGGGGTAAGTGCAAGGTCTGATATGATGAAAGCATATAGAATTGAAATCATTGTTAGAGCCGTAGAAGGAATTAGTTTGTTTGCGTTTTGAACATAGGGAGTCAGATTATTGTTTCGTTGTGTTTTCATGCTATTTGACACCTGAACAGTCCACATGGGGTAGAAATGCATCCTCCTGCTATAGTCATTTGTTAAGGCAAGTATACCTATATACAGGAGAAGATGCTATTTACATATGTGTGGATCTTAACAGTGGAATTGGGAGGTTAGATGACTATTGATATTGATATTGATATTCCATCGCGCGTTGCATTGGATGGCTTTGCTAGTCAACATGGGGAAACGCTATTAGAATTCGGGACTCTAAAATGTGTATCAATGGAATGTGTATCATTAATGGAATGTGTATCATCAATGGAATGTGTATCATCAATGGAATGTGTATCATTAATGGAATGTGTATCATCAATGGAATGTGTATCAATGGAATGTGTTTCATTAATGGAATGTGTATCATCAGTGGAATGTGTATCATCAATGGAATGTGTATCATCAATGGAATGTGTATCATCAGTGGAATGTGTATCATCAATGGAATGTGTATCATCAATGGAATGTGTATCATCAATGGAACGTGTATCATCAATGGAATGTGTATCATCAGTGGAATGTGTATCATCAATGGAATGTGTATCATTAATGGAACGTGTATCATCAATGGAATGTGTATCATCAATGGAATGTGTATCATCAATGGAATGTGTATCATTAATGGAACGTGTATCATCAATGAAACGTGTATCATCAATGGAATGTGTATCATCAGTGGAATGTGTATCATCAGTGGAATGTGTATCATCAGTGGAACGTGTATCATCAGTGGGACGTGTATCATCAGTGGAACGTGTATCATCAGTGGAACGTGTATCATCAGTGGAACGTGTATCATCAGTGGAATGTGTATCATCAATGGAATGTGTATCATCAATGGAATGTGTATCATCAATGGAATGTGTATCATCAGTGGAATGTGTATCATCAATGGAATGTGTATCATCAATGGAATGTGTATCATCAATGGAATGTGTATCATCAGTGGAATGTGTATCATCAATGGAATGTGTATCATCAGTGGAATGTGTATCATCAGTGGAACGTGTATCATCACTGGAATGTGTATCATCAGTGGAATGTGTATCATCAGTGGAAGGATATCCCCTTAAGCGATCTCTTTACATCCATTCTGCCAAAGGAAAAGCTGTGGTGGACTATGAAAGTATTCAGACCCCTTGACTTTTTCAAAATGTTGTTACGTTACAGCCGTATTCTAAAATGGATTAAATAAAAACCACACACGATAACCCATGATGACAAAGCAAAAACAGGTTTTTAGACATTTCTGAAACTGAAATACCTTATATATTGAAGAACACAGTGGCCTCCATCATTCTTAAATGGAAGAAGTTTAGAACCACCAAGACTCTTCCTAGATCTGGCCGCCTGGCCAAACTGAGCAATAGTCAGGGAGCTTTGATTAGGGAGGTGACCAAAAACCCAATGGTCACTCTGACAGAGCTCTAAATTTCCTCTGTGGAGATGGGAGAACCTTCCAGAAGGACAACCATCTCTGCAGCACTCCACCAATCAGGCCTTTATGGTAGAGTGGCCAGATGGAAGTCAGGAAAGAGAACATTTGATGAGCTGTCCGTTGCAGAAGTTAAGAAGGTGAAGGACTCTGAAAAAATGAGAAAGCATTTGGTATTGATGAACTGCCTAATGAAGTCTAAAAATCCCCTAAATTAATTGAAGTTCTACATGATTTTCTCCAAATTTGTTTTGAGTAGAGTATACTACCATCGACTTGGTATAAGTCTATAGTGAATCCCATTCCCAAATCTTAAAAAAAAATGACCAGAGTGCCACTGAACTGCAGAATCATACGTTTACTAGGTCTATAAATGATATTCATCCATCCTCAACAACAGGCTAATGACCTTTCAGGAGGATCAAAACATTCTTGTGGAAGAACAAAATGGTTTTGGTAAATCCAGAGCCCGTATAGATCATATCTTCTTCTCCGTCTGTACAATAATCCGAAATAGATGACAGGAAGAGAAGTCTACTTTCGCACGTTTCGTTGATTTCCAGGAAACTGTTGATTTTGTAAATAGAGATCTTTTAGGCTGTGGTTTGTTAAAGGCAGGGGTTGACAGGAAATGTTATCACGCAATCCCTTGACAAAAGCACCTACTGCCTGTGTGCGTGTATATGGTACAGATTGGTTTCCCACACACTCAGGTGTAAAATAAGGAGACGTCTTATCACAGATTCCATTTGCTTTGTTGATTAATGATTTGTCCCAAAGAATGAACAGTTAAATATTGGGAGTAAAATATGATGATGAAATGCTAAGTATTATCTTATATAATGATGATATTATTTGATGGTTGAAACTGAACAAATCAAATGTTATTGGTCACATACACATGGTTAGCAGATGTTAATGCGAGTGTAGCGAAATGCTTGTGCTTCTAGTTCCCGACAGTGCAGTAATATCTAACAAGTAACCTAACAATTTCTCAACCACTACCTTATGCACACAAGTGTAGAGGAATGAATAAGAATATGTACATATAAATATATGGATGAGCGATGGCCGAACGGGACCTGCAGAACATGTTACTATGTCCAATCAAAAGATCATGTAAAAGATTTAGAGATAAACAGGACAAAAACACAGATAATGACTTTGAGGAAACCAGATACTAAGAGCTGTGTTTTCCATCTTGTTTTGATGAAGACATTCTGGAGTTTACTAGCAATTATAAATATTTAGGGTCTTTATTTCGATGAGCACATGACCTTTCTATACGGCCACATCTGCTCGACTCAGCAAGTAGAGTTCTTTTGGGGGAGTGATAGGGAAAAACAAACAAACCACTCAAAGATATTGGTTTTGTCACGTATTCCAAACTGTATCAGACCTCTGGACTATTCAGCAGGAATGTGGGGCGTTAAGAGGTCAAAAACGAACATGTCCATAACAGAAGCAGAACGATAATTTGTCGGTGTCCACAAGTTTGCACCGATACTGGAAACAACTGGGGACACGAGTTGGGAATAGAGACGGAAGGCCTGTATGGTGAGACGTTGGAGTAGAATGTTGGACGGGTTGGGAACCCTGTGAGGTGAGACGGAAGGCCTGTATGGTGAGACGTTGGAATAGAATGTTGGACGGGCTGGGAACCCTGTGAGGTGAGACGGAAGGCCTGTATGGTGAGACGTTGGAGTAGAATGTTGGACGGGCTGGGAACCCTGTGAGGTGAGACGGAAGGCCTGTATGGTGAGACGTTGGAATAGAATGTTGGACGGGTTGGGAACCCTGTGAGGTGAGACGGAAGGCCTGTATGGTGAGACGTTGGAATAGAATGTTGGACGGGCTGGGAACCCTGTGAGGTGAGACGGAAGGCCTGTATGGTGAGACGTTGGAGTAGAATGTTGGACGGGCTGGGAACCCTGTGAGGTGAGACGGAAGGCCTGTATGGTGAGACTTTGGAATAGAATGTTGGATATGCCAACTTCCAGAATAGCCAGTAAAGTCTTTCGATGGGGTTTCTCCATAAGGGGAGCCTGGGTAACTGAAATGTCTGACCCTTTCCAACAGTCTGACTGGGAACGTCTGTAGGAAAACCAAATGAAGGGTGACAGACGCTATTAAAAAACAACTGTTGATGAAATATGAAAATGAAATGGGTGGAGGAGATTAATCATAAACCCAAATTGATAATCTTTTGTTTGATTAAGGGTGAATTAATGTGTGAGATATATATTATGTACAACCTACCTAAGGGCAAGAGATTGCTATTGTCCCTGAGTATCAAAACAGGTCGGTATTTGTGGTGAAATGGAAGAGGAAGGACTAACTATTGTGACCTCGAAGAAATAGAGAACAAAATATTTTATCCTCTGTTGCCCTTTTGACCACGACATACACTTGTCCTTATTCCAGAAAGACCACCAGAAATACCCTGGTATTATGGAGACAGTCCACCAGATATACCCTGGTATTATGGAGACAGACCACCAGATATACCCTGGTATTATGGAGACAGACCACCAGATATACCCTGGTATTATGGAGACAGACCACCAGATATACCCTGAAATGATGTAGACAGACCACCAGATATACCCTGGTATCATGGAGACAGACCACCAGATATACCCTGCTTTATGGAGACAGACCACCAGATATACCCTGGTATTATGGAGACAGAACACCAGATATACCCTGGTATTATGTAGCTGAGGAGACAGACCACCAGATATACCCTGGTATTATGTAGTCATGAGGAGACAGACCACCAGATATACCCTGGTATTATGGAGACAGAACACCAGATATACCCTGGTATTATGTAGTCATGAGGAGCCAGACCACCAGATATACCCTGGTATTATGTAGCTGAGGAGACAGACCACCAGATATACCCTGGTATTATGTAGTCATGAGGAGACAGACCACCAGATATACCCTGGTATTATGTAGTCATGAGAAGACAGACCACCAGATATACCCTGGTATTATGTAGTCATGAGGAGACAGACCACCAGATATACCCTGGTATTATGTAGCTGAGGAGACAGACCACCAGATATACCCTGGTATTATGTAGTCATGAGGAGCCAGACCACCAGATATACCCTGGTATTATGTAGTCATGAGGAGCCAGACCACCAGATATACCCTGGTATTATGTAGTCATGAGGAGACAGACCACCAGATATACCCTGGTATTATGTAGTCATGAGGAGCCAGACCACCAGATATACCCTGGTATTATGTAGTCATGAGGAGCCAGACCACCAGATATACCCTGGTATTATGTAGTCATGAGGAGACAGACCACCAGATATACCCTGGTATTATGTAGTCATGAGGAGCCAGACCACCAGATATACCCTGGTATTATGTAGCTGAGGAGACAGACCACCAGATATACCCTGGTATTATGTAGTCATGAGGAGACAGACCACCAGATATACCCTGGTATTATGTAGTCATGAGAAGACAGACCACCAGATATACCCTGGTATTATGTAGTCATGAGGAGCCAGACCACCAGATATACCCTGGTATTATGTAGTCATGAGGAGACAGACCACCAGATATACCCTGGTATTATGTAGTCATGAGGAGACAGACCACCAGATATACCCTGGTATTATGTAGTCATGAGGAGACAGACCACCAGATATAACCTGGTATTATGTAGTCATGAGGAGACAGACCACCAGATATACCCTGGTATTATGTAGTCATGAGGAGACAGACCACCAGATATACCCTGGTATTATGTAGTCATGAGGAGACAGACCACCAGATATACCCTGGTATTATGTAGTCATGAGGAGACAGACCACCATATATACCCTGGTATTATGTAGTCATGAGGAGACAGACCACCAGATATACCCTGGAATTATGTAGTCATGAGGAGACAGACCACCAGATATACCCTGGTATTATGTAGTCATGAGGAGACAGACCACCAGATATACCCTGGTATTATGTAGTCATGAGGAGACAGACCACCATATATACCCTAGTATTATGTAGCTGAGGAGACAGACCACCAGATATACCCTGGTATTATGTAGTCATGAGGAGACAGACCACCAGATATACCCTGGTATTATGGAGACAGACCACCAGATATACCCTGGTATTATGTAGTCATGAGGAGACAGACCACCAGACATACCCTGGTATTATGTAGTCATGAGGAGACAGACCACCAGATATACCCTAGTATTATGTAGTCATGAGGAGACAGACCACCAGACATACCCTGGTATTATGTAGTCATGAGGAGACAGACCACCAGATATACCCTGGTATTATGTAGTCATGAGGAGACAGACCACCAGATATACCCTGGTATTATGTAGTCATGAGGAGACAGACCACCAGATATACCCTGGTATTATGTAGTCATGAGGAGACAGACCACCAGATATACTCTGGTATTATGTAGTCATGAGGAAACAGACCATCAGATATACCCTGGTATTATGGAGACAGACCACCAGATATACCCTGGTATTATGGAGACAGACCACCAGATATACCCTGGTATTATGTAGTCATGAGGTGACAGACCACCAGATATACCCTGGTATTATGGAGACAGACCACCAGATTTACCCTGGTATTATGGAGACAGACCACCAGATATACCCTGGTATTATGGAGACAGACCACCAGATATACCCTGGTATTATGGAGACAGACCACCAGATATACCCTGGTATTATGGAAACAGACCACCAGATATACCCTGGTATTATGTAGTCATGAGGAGACAGACCACCAGATATACCCTGGTATTATGGAGACAGACCACCAGATATACCCTGGTATTATGGAGACAGACCACCAGATATACCCTGGTATTATGTAGTCATGAGGAGCCAGACCACCAGATATACCCTGGTATTATGTAGTCATGAGGAGCCAGACCACCAGATATACCCTGGTATTATGTAGTCATGAGGAGACAGACCACCAGATATACCCTGGTATTATGTAGTCATGAGGAGACAGACCACCAGATATAACCTGGTATTATGTAGTCATGAGGAGACAGACCACCAGATATACCGTGGTATTATGTAGTCATGAGGAGACAGACCACCAGATATACCCTGGTATTATGTAGTCATGAGGAGACAGACCACCAGATATACCCTGGTATTATGTAGTCATGAGGAGACAGACCACCAGATATACCCTGGTATTATGTAGTCATGAGGAGACAGACCACCAGATATAACCTGGTATTATGTAGTCATGAGGAGACAGACCACCAGATATACCCTGGTATTATGTAGTCATGAGGAGACAGACCACCAGATATACCCTGGTATTATGTAGTCATGAGGAGACAGACCACCAGATATACCCTGGTATTATGTAGTCATGAGGAGACAGACCACCATATATACCCTGGTATTATGTAGTCATGAGGAGACAGACCACCAGATATACCCTGGAATTATGTAGTCATGAGGAGACAGACCACCAGATATACCCTGGTATTATGTAGTCATGAGGAGACAGACCACCAGATATACCCTGGTATTATGTAGTCATGAGGAGACAGACCACCATATATACCCTAGTATTATGTAGCTGAGGAGACAGACCACCAGATATACCCTGGTATTATGTAGTCATGAGGAGACAGACCACCAGATATACCCTGGTATTATGGAGACAGACCACCAGATATACCCTGGTATTATGTAGTCATGAGGAGACAGACCACCAGACATACCCTGGTATTATGTAGTCATGAGGAGACAGACCACCAGATATACCCTAGTATTATGTAGTCATGAGGAGACAGACCACCAGACATACCCTGGTATTATGTAGTCATGAGGAGACAGACCACCAGATATACCCTGGTATTATGTAGTCATGAGGAGACAGACCACCAGATATACCCTGGTATTATGTAGTCATGAGGAGACAGACCACCAGATATACCCTGGTATTATGTAGTCATGAGGAGACAGACCACCAGATATACTCTGGTATTATGTAGTCATGAGGAAACAGACCATCAGATATACCCTGGTATTATGGAGACAGACCACCAGATATACCCTGGTATTATGGAGACAGACCACCAGATATACCCTGGTATTATGTAGTCATGAGGAGACAGACCACCAGATATACCCTGGTATTATGGAGACAGACCACCAGATATACCCTGGTATTATGGAGACAGACCACCAGATATACCCTGGTATTATGGAGACAGACCACCAGATATACCCTGGTATTATGGAGACAGACCACCAGATATACCCTGGTATTATGGAGACAGACCACCAGATATACCCTGGTATTATGTAGTCATGAGGAGACAGACCACCAGATATACCCTGGTATTATGGAGACAGACCACCAGATATACCCTGGTATTATGGAGACAGACCACCAGATATACCCTGGTATTATGGAGACAGACCACCAGATATACCCTGGTATTATGGAGACAGACCACCAGATATACCCTGGTATTATGGAGACAGACCACCAGATATACCCTGGTATTATGTAGTCATGAGGAGACAGACCACCAGATATACCCTGGTATTATGTAGTCATGAGGAGACAGACCACCAGATATACCCTGGTATTATGTAGTCATGAGGAGACAGACCACCAGATATACCCTGGTATTATGTAGTCATGAGGAGATAGACCACCAGATATACCCTGGTTGTTATCTATCCATTATTGTTATTTTTTTATTATATATATATTTTATTGTTTTTATTAAATGTTGTATTTGTTTGACTTCTCTATGGTTAGTATTATTGCTTTAATAGCATTATGAACTATCATGTACTGATTTCTGTTCCATTCTTTATGTGGTTCTCACTGCATAGAACACCGGAATAAATATTACTGAATTATGTGTCAATTAAACCCCTAAGTGAGGGGTTGCCAGACTGGCAATTTGACACGAAAATAAAATGTAATTCGTTAATTCACAGACAGACAGACACACACACCTCCACCAGAATGAATTAGATTAATTTTATGAGAGCGTGGGTGAAAGTTCACACAGGCCTTTGTGGTGTTTTTATTCCAATCTCCAAACCTTAATGCTCTGTCATTTCACTGGAGACAAACACACACACACACAAATACACGCTCAGATCAGGGGCTTTTTAGAATGAAGGCATGTTTATGCAGGGGAATTACTCATCCTCACTTTAGTTTAGAATTCAGCTTATAGCTTTCTCCTCTCTCCTTCCTGCTTGCTCTCTTATCCTACCCCTTTAGGTTCTCCTCTCTCTCCTTCCTGCTTCATCGCTCATCCTACCCCTTTAGGTTCTCCTCTCTCTCCTTCCTGCTTCATCGCTCATCCTACCCCTTTAGGTTCTCCTCTCTCTCCTTCCTGCTTCATCGCTCATCCTACCCCTTTAGGTTCTCCTCTCTCTCCTTCCTGCTTGCTCTCTTATCCTACCCCTTTAGGTTCTCCTCTCTCTCCTTCCTGCTTCATCGCTCATCCTACCCCTTTAGGTTCTCCTCTCTCTCCTTCCTGCTTCATCGCTCATCCTACCCCTTTAGGTTCTCCTCTCTCTCCTTCCTGCTTCATCGCTCATCCTACCCCTTTAGGTTCTCCTCTCTCTCCTTCCTGCTTGCTCTCTCATCCTACCCCTTTAGGTTCTCCTCTCTCCTTCCTGCTTCATCGCTCATCCTACCCCTTTAGGTTCTCCTCTCTCTCCTTCCTGCTTGCTCTCTCACCCTACCCCTTTAGGTTCTCCTCTCTCCTTCCTGCTTGCTCTCTCATCCTACCCCTTTAGGTTCTCCTCTCTCTCCTTCCTGCTTCATCGCTCATCCTACCCCTTTAGGTTCTCCTCTCTCCTTCCTGCTTCATCTCTCATCCTACCCCTTTAGGTTCTCCTCTCTCCTTCCTGCTTCATCTCTCATCCTACCCCTTTAGGTTCTCCTCTCTCCTTCCTGCTTCATCTCTCATCCTACCCCTTTAGGTTCTCCTCTCTCTCCTTCCTGCTTCATCTCTCATCCTACCCCTTTAGGTTCTCCTCTCTCCTTCCTGCTTCATCTCTCATCCTACCCCTTTAGGTTCTCCTCTCTCCTTCCTGCTTCATCTCTCATCCTACCCCTTTAGGTTCTCCTCTCTCCTTCCTGCTTCATCTCTCATCCTACCCCTTTAGGTTCTCCTCTCTCCTTCCTGCTTCATCTCTCATCCTACCCCTTTAGGTTCTCCTCTCTCTCCTTCCTGCTTCATCGCTCATCCTACCCCTTTAGGTTCTCCTCTCTCTCCTTCCTGCTTCATCTCTCATCCTACCCCTTTAGGTTCTCCTCTCTCCTTCCTGCTTCATCTCTCATCCTACCCCTTTAGGTTCTCCTCTCTCTCCTTCCTGCTTCATCGCTCATCCTACCCCTTTAGGTTCTCCTCTCTCTCCTTCCTGCTTCATCTCTCATCCTACCCCTTTCTACATGTAGCTTCATCTCTGCCTTGTTTATTTTGAACAGGCATTTCACTTACTACGTAAATAAGCTGAATTGCGCTAATAAAGACTGTCTTCCCCTCTATTTGACCAAAACTCGCCTCGTACAAACAGTTAGTCATTTCCTCAACATTGCCACTATATACAACCTACGTCACAGAAGTCATTGCCTCATCTTACTCATCCTCAGAGGACGATGTCACATGTCTACAACTGCTGGATTATAAACGGGTTTGACAAACAGGTTACACACCACCAGGTGTTGGGGAAATACTCTGTAGTATTGTTGAGACAACACACGGTTAAAGACACACTGTAAGATGACCTAAGATAACAAATACCCGGTCAGTTACTGTCATCTTGTTTAGCTCTGGTGTCTTGGGTAAATAGCCTTTCTGAATAAGCTGCATTCACTTTGCATGTTCGTTTAACACCTTCATTCATCCAGGTTAGTCTCAATGACATGACATATATTGTTCAAGACAGACCTATAGTCTATAGGTACTAGGTATAGCATCTAGTCTATAGGTACTAGGTATAGTGTCTAGTCTATAGGTACTAGGTACTAGGTATAGCGTCTAGTCTATAGGTACTAGGTATAGCATCTAGTCTATAGGTACTAGGTGTAGCGTCTAGTCTATAGGTACTAGGCATAGTGTCTAGTCTATAGGAACTAGGTATAGTGTCTAGTCTATAGGTACTAGGTGTAGTGTCTAGTCTATAGGTACTAGGTACTAGGTATAGCATCTAGTCTATAGGTACTGGGTACTAGGTATAGCGTCTAGTCTATAGGTACTAGGTACTAGGTGTAGCGTCTAGTCTATAGGTACTAGGTACTAGGTATAGCGTCTAGTCTATAGGTACTAGGTGTAGCGTCTAGTCTATAGGTACTAGGTATAGCGTCTAGTCTATAGGTACTAGGTGTAGCGTCTAGTCTATAGGTACTAGGTACTAGGTATAGCGTCTAGTCTATAGGTACTAGGTACTAGGTATAGCATCTAGTCTATAGGTACTGGGTACTAGGTATAGCGTCTAGTCTATAGGTACTAGGTACTAGGTATAGCATCTAGTCTATAGGTACTAGGTGTAGCGTCTAGTCTATAGGTACTAGGTGTAGCGTCTAGTCTATAGGTACTAGGTACTAGGTGTAGCGTCTAGTCTATAGGTACTAGGTATAGTGTCTAGTCTATAGGTACTAGGTATAGTGTCTAGTCTATAGGTACTAGGTACTAGGTATAGCATCTAGTCTATAGGTACTAGGTACTAGGTATAGCGTCTAGTCTATAGGTACTAGGTATAGCGTCTAGTCTATAGGTACTAGGTACTAGGTATAGCATCTAGTCTATAGGTACTAGGTACTAGGTATAGCATCTAGTCTATAGGTACTGGGTACTAGGTATAGCGTCTAGTCTATAGGTACTAGGTACTAGGTGTAGCGTCTAGTCTATAGGTACTAGGTATAGCGTCTAGTCTATAGGTACTAGGTATAGTGTCTAGTCTATAGGTACTAGGTGTTAGGTATAGCGTCTAGTCTATAGGTACTAGGTACTAGGTATAGCATCTAGTCTATAGGTACTAGGTACTAGGTATAGCGTCTTAGTCTATAGGTACTAGGTACTAGGTGTAGCGTCTAGTCTATAGGTACTAGGTATAGCGTCTAGTCTATAGGTACTAGGTATAGTGTCTAGTCTATAGGTACTAGGTATTAGGTATAACGTCTAGTCTATAGGTACTAGGTGTTAGGTATAGCGTCTAGTCTATAGGTACTAGGTGTTAGTAGGCTTATTGAAGTGCTGTCCACTTGTCTGGAAGCCTATCTCACATATCAAAGGGTTTACAGAACCACAACAAAGGAAGGAATAGCTTGTTACCCATAAGTCAGAAGGAGAGAGAATATAAGAGACAGACACAGCCTGAGATGTTGTCCAGACACAATCTACAGGTTCATTCTAGAACAACGAACAATTATTCTGGAGGAGACCTCGTACACTCTTCGAAAAATGGGTTCCAAAAGGTTGTCCCCATAGGAGAACCCTTTTTGGTTTCAGAAAGAATCATTTAAGGTTCCAGGTAAAACCCTTACAAAGGGTTCTACATGGAACCCGAAAGGGTTCCACCTGGAACCAAAATAGGTTCTTCAAAGGGTTCTCCTATGGGGACAGCCAAAGAACACTTTTAGGTTCTAGATAGCATCTTTTTTTTCTAAGAGTGTAGAACAAAACCTGTCATAGAACAATGATATTCTGGAGTAGATCCAGTAGATCAACACCAGATAGTGTGATACAACATCCATAGATCCCTGCAAAAGCCTGCCCAACCTGAAAAAAATCTAATATTTGCCTATCTGAACCGCGACCTTTCCAACAGGATACAGTGCCTTCCAGAACCTTAGTTCAAGCATGACTGAATCTTTGTTGGATCAGAACCTACTCTGGTTTTCTATCGAGACTGGTTTTGGACGATATAAGTACGGGGCATTCATTTCCAGAAGCTATGAACGGAACATACCTCTGATGATCT